>NC_036867.1:18701404-18866822 GCF_002910315.2 Salvelinus sp. IW2-2015
GAGTCTCATATTGTGCAGTGCGCCAGAACGGCAACTAATATTATACATGAGACATGTTACGGGAAAAAAGGCGTAAAGCATCACGAGGGTGCTGTCAGGCGGGGGAGTGCTGAAGTAAGACTGAGTAATCACACAGCCAAATATTATGTAAGAGAATCTTTAATACATAAAATACAAAGAGCGTTCAAGGAGGGGCAATGCAAAGCTAGCCTCTCTAATTCTGCTTTGCAAGAATCTCAAATATATTGGATTTTTAACCTTCACCTTCCTTCTTTCTACTTTCCTCCACTCCGTCGCCTCATTGCTCTAAAGCTCCGACACCCAAGTATACCGCACACACGCACACAAAAACCAAAAACACCAACATCAATGAGTGGGAAAGAGTAGCACAGTCCAACAGAGCACACCTCTATCTCCCTTATGAGCCCTGCTGTAATCATACTACTCCTTGCTCACAAGCCTACTTTCATTAATTCTATTGCTTTCAGACGGCAGGCATATTGTCACATTTCCCTGGAATGCTTTCCAACAGCCTTGAATGACCCACATTTGGAAAACACTTGAAGCGGTCTTCCTGCGTCCATTATCGATTTGGCCTTACACAATGCGATGACTGAGCATTGCTCTGGCATGCTGCAAATCCGAGCAGCAGGGGAACACAGGCTCAACCAGAGAACCGAGTCGAGCTTTTGAGGATGTATGATTAGTGGAGAATGAAGAACAGGGCAATTTGAAGAAGACAAAATGATGCGAGAAACATCCATCACACCCCATATCAAATGGCGCGGAGAACTAGCCCCGGGTACACAGGCCGCGCCAGGGTGATGACGAGTGGGGCCTTTGATGGTGGAAGAGGAACAAGAATACAAGCCCAGTGAGCTCCTGCAGAGCGCAGGCGGATGGAATCTCTTGCGAAATTCACTGTCCGTCTGAGAAGCTAGGCTCAAACCGTAGGTTATACAGCGGTGGATTATCCTTAACCTATGAGCTTCACATTTGGTACGCTAATCTCGACGCAGATAGCTGTTCGTGTCCGTAACCGGATTATCTCACTGGTGGTAATTGAGAGCAACCAGACTCATGCTTCATCACAACAGCACTACTTGATTCTTTCTTCTCGTCGTCTTTTCCAGCTTATCGGACCTAATGATCCCGTATGGGATGATAGCATAGAGACCCCACATGGTATTTATCTCTTCCAAAGATTTCAAAGCGCCCTCTACCCTCCATCGCGTGCGGTGACTTCTGGCAGGTAACCCATACACAATGAATCTATAACACGGAGTTTTATAAGTCGCTCCACGTCTATGCCTTCTTCTCTCGACATTCATTGGCTGCGCAGCTTTATGGTCCTCTCTCTTCCTGGCTCGTCTCTTCTTCATGTCGTCTCTGCGGACTCTGGCTGGTCTGCGTTCTTCTCGTTCGGTTCGATTCTACTTATCTACGTTTCTTCGGCGTCCTTCGTGCTATCAAGCACATATACGTACTATGACTCCCTGTATCACATACACTATTCTCCTACATACATTCGCTTCGTACTTCTCCTCACTAACCCGCGCTCTTCTCTCATCGCCTTCACCATTACATCCTCACATCTCCATAGTCCTATCTCCCATCTTACCAGTGTATGCGTCACTTGCGTGCGACATCTCACGAGCTAAATGTCTCTGTCGAGTTTGTCTTCTCGGACGACATCCCACGAAGCTTGGGTCGGGCGCAGGTCGTGCTGGATAATTGCTCTGTCGGCTCGGAGGCGAGTCCTCGCATTTCTGTATAGAGGTCTTGCTGCACCATAATCGGACTCTCGCCGGTCCAACGCATTCGGAGTAGCACGAACTAACATGGTCACCAAATCGAAAGGGGGAGCTTCGGGGCCAGTGGAATCACAAAGTCGTTCGGTTGTTTTGTCTCTGCTCCACGACACCACACATCTTCGCGTCAAGCGGCCGTGCTTGTCAGTCTTTTTTGAAGGTTAACCCCGCCCCAGAGAAGTCCAGACTCCTTGGTTTTTGGTTGTATGAGTTTTACTTATGTCCTCTCAGAGTACTAGGCGACAAAGACGTTCAATATCAGACAATATAGTATCCTTTATGACATTCTATTTTTGGCCAAACAGGTCAGTGGTTTTATTTAGGCATGAATGTGTTCATCTACATGCGTACTTCATACTCTATGGTGCGACACTGCAGTCTTACCTATCCAGTCAGTAAAGAACCATATTATATCAGTGTATTCCTTTTTTGAAAGGGAGGCGTTGCGATGAGAATAGGGTGTCTCAAAATGTCAAAGACTCACAGGCATGAGCATACAATCGAGGACCATTCTAGAACCCAATATCCTCAAAGTTTCTATAGGCTCTCAGTATAAGTCACTCTCGACGACACCTAAGAGCTTAAGCACCTAATTGCTATTACGGGGTTAGATGAAGAACATACGTATATGGCTTATATCAGACTATATCTTGCAGTGCATTCATTTCATATTGTGTAATCTATTTTGTTCTTTGGTCTATGTTCGTGGCTTCGCTATTACTTGAGCCAATCATCCAGCGTGACACAATTACACTATGCGTGCGCTTCGGGATATTTATGCCAGGGTTACCGATATATAGGCGACTTGCCTAATAAGCCTATACATCGTGAAAACTCCACCCCACTCCAAGCATCGAGAGGCCAATGTGCTCCGCTAGCGTGCCATAACAAGGCTGTATCAGCAGCCACCTAGCCAGTCAATGCATCAGCTGTGGGTACTGCTTGTAGTGTCTGTAATATGTAAGCATGGACAGAACACGCCTACAGGACTGTTCCGTATACCACAATGAGCCACACCTAATCCCTTGTATAGAGCACTTCAAAAGTAGCACCCACCCTATATTAAAGCTACCAATGAGCGTGCCACTGTTGCCAATACGCAAACGCGATAGACCAGCCTGGCTCCCGATTCTAACCCATCCGCCCATCTTGAGTTAGAGAAGGTACCGCCACAAGTACGCGGATCCAAGTGCATGTTACACAATTATGTACCTGCCACCTAGCCAATTAGACGTTCTCTCAAATGGACCCAACACAGAAGTTAACATCGTATTTCGAGTTATTGAGAACGCAGATTGATCACTCTTAAGTTAAGAACCCGAAGATCTCTCTATAATAGGCTGACTAGCTCATTTGTCTGCTCAACGCAACCATTGTGTGTGATGTGTGCCCAGTTTTCAAACACCTAAACTGATGTGCATGTGTGCCACGTGTGTGATACCCAGGGCTCAAAGGCTGTGTGTGTTGTTGTGTTGTGTGTGTGTGTGTGTGTGTGTGTCTATAATGTGAGTGTGTGTTGTTGTGTTGTCGTTACGCGCTGTGTGTGTGTCTGTCGCACAGGCCTTGGTGCTGACCTCTGTAGGTGTGTGCGTGGTGCTCGTGTCGAGCGATAATAGTGTGTGTGTGTGTGTGCTTGTTCGTGTCTAGCTTACGTGCGTGTGGTGTGTTGAAAATGCGGCATGATTGTGATCCCTCGTGAGTGGTGCATGGTGAGAGGTTGGTTTGTACACACGAGCAAGTTATGCTTTTATCAAGCATGTACCGGCTGTCCCTGTTGTTTGAAAAGTGCACCTGACTTGAATAGCACCATTTTTGAATGGGGCTTTTTGCTGTCATGTGCTGTATGTTACTCTTTAATGTCACCTGTTATATTTATTATTAAAGCACCTCCATAGCCCATGAAAAAAAAGCTACCAGTACACTCTACACTGCCTCTTTCTTGTTTGTTGGATCCTTTTTTCATCCACAAGTGATTTGCTAAAAAGACACATCAATATCCATTAATCCAAACATCTACATTCAAAATAGTACCAATGCGAGGGCCCAGGCTTCCTTATGAAAATTTTGGCCTAGCTACATCTACTACACACACCTCACTAACCAACAGCCTATCATCTGCCAATAACACCATGCGAATACTAGCGCACAAACTCATAAAAGGACTCCAGCCTAGTCTACTCCACAAGCAAGAGATCAGCACGTTTTAAACACAGGATTTACGAATCACACAGTGCAGACAGATCATTGTCCAATACACTATTCCATCATTGTTACATGGCCTCTGAGAACCCATTTCGTATTAAAACTATAATGTCTCCCATAATACTTCACAAAGGGCTGTGCAAGGAGCGACGAGCGTATTTGAGGCCCTATTGGTCCTGTCTAATCCGCAAGGCTGGGCTCCCCTGCCACGCTCCTCTCTAGAACTCTCAATAACACCTCGCCTCACCACATCCCTCCCTCCATTCTAGCCCAGCGCAAAGCCCGTCACAACCATAACCATCCGATACCCTCGCTATTGCGCAAACCCCTCTAACACGACCCCCTCTTACCCACCATCGGGCCTAACTCTAATCCCAACTCTAACACCGGTGCCCTAGCGCTCAAACGATCACAGCGCCACCCACCTCAGCGCCAACGCCTCTCCCGGACATCGTTACATCCACTCCTTACTCGCCCACCCTCCAAAACCCTGCTATTTCTCTCTCTCTCTCTTAGACACCATCTCCTTTGCTTATCCTCCCTCTTGTCTTCTCGCTCCCCCTCCCTCTCTCCCCCCTGCTATTCCTCCTCTCTCTTTCTCCCTCTTATCCTCCTCGCTTGTCTCTCGCTCCCCTCCCCTCTCTCCCCCGCTGCTATTCTCTCTCTCTCTTCTCCCTCTTATCCTCCCTTGGTCTCTCGCTCCCTCCCTTCCTCCCCTCTATTCTCTCTCTCTCTTTCCTCCCCTCTCGTATGCCTTCCCGCTTGTCTCTCGCTCCCCCTCCCCTCTCTCCCCCCTTGCTATTTCTCTCTCTTCTTTCTCCCTCTCTTATCCTTCCCGCTTGCACACACACACACACAACACACACACACACACACACACACACACAATTTGCGTCAGAAAAACACCATTAACAAGCATCTCTTTTAAAATGACATCTGCCTTCTCAATAATGAAAACCTTTCCTTCTGTGTGGCATTACATGAATACAGGCTACATAATGACATGCACGGACCTACTGTCAGCGTACCTTCAGCTCAACATGGGGGAGTAAAGGAGCCAGCTGGTCTAATGGCTGCGTATCCAATGGCACCCTATTACTTATATAGTGTGCTACTTTTGACCAGTGCTCTATAAAGGGAATAGGGTGCCATTTGGTACGAAGCCTGTGCGTGTCTCTGGTCCATGCTTACATATTACAGACACAGCAGTACCACAGCTGATGCATTAACTCGACTGTATGGCAGCAATGGCTCTCATAATGACTGGGGTGATTTCACATTAATGCATAATAACACCATTTGGCAACCCGGCATAAATCCGAGGCAGCAAAGCGTTGCCGGGTTGTCAGAATAGCAACAAACCAAAAAAAAAATACACATGAAATGATCCTGCAGTAAATGTACATTTCCTAGTTTCATTAACCCCTGTAAGTCTAAGCCCTTAGATCGCAATATCTACTGAGCTAACATATGGAATTGGGTTCAAATGGATCATTTAGCCATTTGATTTTGAATTTTGAGACCCCCTTTTTAAAAAGGAAACACTGAATTTGGTCTTTACTGCTATAGCCCATAGAAACGCATTGAATAACACATTCATAAATGGCAAAACAGACCGTCCAAAAATAGATCATAAGGAACAAGGTTTTGAAGCGTCTGTCCTATATCTGAGAGACATAAGAAAACTCAACAACAAAAACCAAGAGCCTGGTACTGGGTTACCTTCAAACGACACCCCTGGAGCGTGTGTGTGTCGTAGAGCAGAACAACCGACACCTTTGTGTTCGTGAAGCTCCCCCTTTCGATATTGGTGACATGTTAGCTCGTAGCTCCAATGGTTAGGCCCGGAGAGTCCGTTTGGTGAGAAGACCTCTTCAAAATGAGGACGCCCGCCGACAGAGTTCAGACGACTGCCCTAAAGCTTGTGGATGTCGTAGAGCCAAACGACCAACATTGTCGTTTCCACGACAGTCTCATGGTGGTGGTGACTTGTGAGTTTGTAGCTCATACCGTTTGGGATTTACAGACGATTTCGTGACAATTGTCTTGTCAGGATCATCTCTATTGTTATGCAATAGACGCAAACTTCATATCACCACAAGAAACAGCAAGTCTCGAGCATAAACACACAGGGAGCTATTCAGTATTCAAACTGACATCACCGATCATTTTATGGGTTACCTGCCAGAAGTCAGCCACGGTGGAGGGTAGAGGGCCTTGTGAAGAGATGTACATGGGGTTCCTCGGGTCATGGTCCATCTGGGAAAAGACGGGAAGAAGAACAAGAGTTGTGTGTGAAAACTGGGTGACCTCTACAGTGGAAAGGGACAAGAACATACTGCCTGGTTGCGTACCAAATGGCACCATTTGGAACACAACCCTGTCTCTACGGTTAGAGCTAGCTTATCAAGACAGTGAAACAGCAGTCCATGCATTCTCTCTGAGGAGCTACGGGTTGTACTCCCTCCCACCTAGTCTCCTCTACGGCCGCCCGGGTCTCCGTTTTTGTTTTCACATTTATTTCTTCACTCCGTTCATTTCTCTCACTCTCGCCCCCCTCTGTTACCTTTCCCCCCTCTCTATCCTCCAGGCATGGCTATTCTTTAATGCCTCTGATTAGAGGAAGACCATGTTCAAAGGAAATTACATTGCCTCTCCAACATATTATTGATGCTAGTCAGAGAATGTCACAGAGGCCTATAGAAGAGGCGCTCGGGGTGTCTCTCTCTCTCTGTGTGTGTGTGTGTGCGCGTGTGCGTGTATGGGTGTGGAGTGTTGGCATGCAGAACCTGGAGATACAGAGGGTGGAGGAAAAGATAGAAGGAGTTCTGCAATTGCCCCTGAAGCTCTGTTTTATATTAAAGATCCAACATAATGGGCTTGATACCAGCTCTACATTCAGCTCCACCGAAAAAGACCCTGGCCTTTACCGTCTGTCTATTCATATTAGTCTGGGAAAGCCAATGAACAAAGGGGAGACTACTAACGTTTACAAAATATCTGATATTTACAAGACAAATTGCACATGAGCATTAGTCATGGCTATTGTTAAAAGGAGAAGAAGAATAGAGAAGACATGAGTAAACCCTTTGGAATTTGGGCTATTTTGTAACACACAGACAAAGCCATTGTTTCATTACAGAATATAGTTTTTTTTTTATATTCGGCTGATTAGAGTCTGGTTATTTCGGTGAGACCATCAGTCAAGCACACTTCAAGCACCATGAATGTGTAATGATGGGGTGCAACAGAATTTGTATTCCCCAAATAAACACTTTGGTTTCCATTTAAGGTGGGCAGCCTGCGCTAACCAGAGCTAACCAGCTGAATCAGTGCACTTCAGTTCATTGGGCATTTGTACTTTATGGGCTCCGTTTTGCAATGTGCCAAAAAACATGGTTGTTCTGTATTTTTTGAGGTAAACATGGTATTACGGTATATTTTTCCACAGTCCGAGTTCTGTTTTGTATGAAATGAATCATAGCCCTTGTATGTTCCCATGCCTTCATACTGCAAAGGTTCATACAATACAACAGTTGCATTCAATAGTCTTGCATTGAGATAAGTATATATCTTAATATAGAGAAGAAGAAAGGGATAAACCTTTGTGTTACACAGAAATCAGTCCTGAATCTCCACTGGATGACACTCCAATGACTGACATCCACACCCATTACTATGGAAATGGATGCAATTGTGTAGCACTTACAGGGAGCCATTTAGGGCTGGAGCAATAACAGAGAGGAGACAGAGGCTGAGTCCATAAAGGCACCCTATTCCCTGTATAGTACACTACTTTTGACCAGGGCCCATATGGCTCTAGTCAAAAGTAGCACACTATATAAGGATAGGGTGCTATTTGGGATGCTCCCAGATAATAATACCAGGATCTGCTGTAAGAGACACAGTAGATTGTCTTAATGGACGTCTTATCTTCTTTTATGAACTTCTTTCTTTATGAGATTTCATAGTAGTTATATTAGCACCGACTAGGGGAGATGATTATATAGGTTTAACTAAATTCTAATCACTTTGACTACAGATGTGAAGCATAAGATATGGAAACGTATACCTGCTATACTCAACCATAATATGAAGCTAGCTAGCATGGTCCATTAAAATGCACCTGGCTTTACAAATACATTTTGTGAGATCACCTGGAATTCCTGTTGCCGAGCCGTGTTATTTGAAACGGCATTTCTGGAGAAGAACTAAAGAAATGAATGCCCTTTCCATTCTACGCGCTAACGCCTCAGTTAGATAGCGGTGCTTTGTTAGCATCACACTCTCCTGCCTAGTTGAAATTCCACAGATAGCTTTTTTTATTTTTTTATATCCTGACAGAAATGAAAGACTTGATGCTAAAAGCTAGAGGCTCCAGCTCCCTGTTGGGCAATCTCAAGGACACAGACATACAGTAGCTATGCGCTGCCTGACATCACTGTATGAATACTAAAGGCGGCACATGAAAAGATGGCCTCCGTATTTCAGCTTCTCTCCTGCTCTTCTCTCTCTGTTGGTGGGAAAGCTAGATAGACCTTGGGAAAACAGCATCTTTACCAAATAAAAGCTGTTTGGTTTGAGGTAAAAAATTTTAAAAAACGAACAGAATATTCTAATCTTATTAAATATTTAAACAATTATTCCCTTGTAGTGCACTACTTTTGACCAGGGCCCATAGGGCTCTGGTTAAAAGTAGTGCTATTTAGGGAATAGAGTGCAATTTAGAACGCAGAACACTGCGTGCTGGATTCCTTTCAGCTAAACCTCACACCAATGACATTGTACATTGTGGGTGCCCAATCGTCTGTTGACCTGAGCTGAAGAGGTTTGGAGGAGCATCGGGGCATAATGGGTGTCTAAGGTAATTTTTTGTGCCACCCCTCCATGACTGTGGGGGTAGAGAGGATGCCCCCCCTTACCACCCCATTACCACTCGAACCCGGCATTCCAAGAAAGAGATGACAAATGATTTACTTGTGGGCCATTTCCCTTGGGCTAATGAGGAGGAAGAGGGTGTGTTGACAGATGTAATTATGGTAGTTTCGCAGGGCTCAGCCAGGGGTCCTGTTGTGGCGTAATTACCATGCTTTCATCCGTACAGCGCTGGATCACTGATTACTGTGTCTACTCCGCTCTGCTCTGCACCAAGCACAGCATAACCCACTCTGACTACTAATAGCAACACGGAGGAGTGGAGAAACGACTCCAAAGGACAACTCCACTTGTCATTTAATTGTTTCCCACTTTGAAAGGAAACGCAAATACAGGGAAGAGATCATTTGGTTTGACGTTCTAATATTGGAGAGATGGAAATGGATCATTACAGATCTTGAAAGGACAATCTTGTGGAAGTTGTTCTTATCAAACAGAGATAGAAATAGGGAGGAGAGCGATGAGATTCAGCCCAACGACAACACGGATATGTAGAAGTCGATTTTATAGTATGGCTTCAGAAGCAGTAATACGTATAGATTGTTATAATGAAAGGATGATATCACTATATCTTAACACATTACGAATACATTAAAATGCATGAAATACAATAAATACACGCGGTCAACAGTGCTTGACTTGGTCTGAAATAGGTGCCAGTAATCATTTTTGGGTGCAGGTAGACAGCAAATTCTCCAGTATAAAAAAATCTATAAAAAAACACTGAGAGTGTCAAATCAACACTGAAAGCGTTGAGTCTGTGGACCCATATAGACACCGTAACAGTGTTAAATGAACACACTGCTTATTGTAAAGCCTTATTCAAATCTTTCCCAGAATGCCACCCATGACAGCTCCGGTGAGCTCCTGCCCAAGTCAAGCACTGGTGTTCAAACTTCCAGATGTCCTGTTAGGTGGTATACAGTAATAGGCTTTTAGTCCATCTCTCCAAAGAGTTTTCCCTGCTGTATTTGAAAGGCATAGTGTCCTATTCTTTTTCAACGGAATCCATCTCTAGCAGCCTCAGGGGAAATCAGAACTGGCATTTACTATGAAATGTTTTTTTCGTTTTTTAAAATACAGGAATATAACCCTGAACTTTTCTGATATTTGAGCTTTGTTCTGGGGACACATTATTGAGTCTAAATAATAATACACCCATTGTTCTGGAAAGAGTACATTAAAACAGAGCTGTTATCTCAAGAGAGCAGCCATTTCAAAACAGGGAAGGTGACAAACTATTATTTCACAAGACACGGCAAATTCATTGAGGTGCAAAGTGTGGCGGGAACAAAGGCAACAGGATCAATAGGCACATTTATGACAAATCACAAAAACAAATTGACTTTCAAATCAGATCTCAACTGGTCTTTGTGTAGAGCTGCAACAATAAAGCTTAAAAGAAACATAAAGCGAAAGGAGTATGGGATGTGGACTGGTACTCACAATTGGGCTAGCATTGATGTAATCGGAGTTGCCATGGTTATTCTCGGCCTTCAAGGTTATTCTGGAATGATCATCTGTAGTAGAAATACATAACTCACCACACATTTTTTTTGCTTTTCCACGATTGAAACATTGAACTATTGATAAATGATAAGGAATAGAAAATCATTTCTTGGTCAGTTCACATGGTCATGAATAACACAGGAATAACCTAGTAATCGACTACTGAGAGATGTGGTCATACTGCGGTCAATCGTGACCACACGGTCAGAGAGGTGTAAAACTACTCACAGACGACCACGGCGTCGGTGAGGTTCCTCTTGGTGTTGTGTTTGTCCTGGCCCACGTTACAGGCGCCGGGCTCAGCCAGGTAGCCACACATCGCCTCCCACTCCTTCTCCAGACGGTTCTTGTTCTTCAAGTGGTCCTCCATGTACGACTGAGCAGACAAAGGGGAGAGAAGCGGATGCCATTTAAAAACAACCCACATAACTAAATAATCTAACAAAAGGTAATGAACTGGAATTGGAAAGGTAATTACATACAGAAACATTTAGAGGGGAGGGATGGAGTAGGGTGCCCCCAGAATATAGAATATTTTGTGATTGTCATTCACTGTCTAGAATAGATCAAATCAAAGACAAAACAACTAATGCCTATGTTGTAGACCCACTCTATTTCAGTGGATCTCAAAAGCCTTCCTACCTACACACTGGAGCAGAATACTAAACCCATGTCATCAGACAGACCAACAGACAGGCTCTAGACAGCTCTAGAGACATGATCAGGTACAGTATCATGGTAAATCGTCCTAAGCTTCTCCATGGTGTAAACATTAAGGGGAGGGGGGAGGGGTAAATGCATGAGGTGTTGGGACAGTAGGGACCGCCGAAAACCACTCCTCGCAATTAAGACCCCTGAAAGGCCTGTCTGCATTGGAAATACTTGGAAATACTTGGCGCTTCAATCACCGTCTTTCAAACCGCTTGCACAGCCCCTGATAAGATTGTCTGCGTTTAAGCCGTCGATCGGAGAAGACAAAATTGAATTAGCTAGGGAGACAAAGGAGAAAAGAAGAAAACCAGAACACGCAGCTCCTCTCATAGACCAGGAAAGGTCTTATTGAGCTCGGAGGCTGCGGAGAAGACTCTTTTTCAGAGGAGTAGTGTTCGCCTGACGCTTGTATCAACGCTCCCTGCTCCCCACAGGGTTAAACGGTTTAGACCGTCATTGTGTTAGGCCTGCATTGTGTAAGCAATACCCAGATGTGCTCGGCTTTTATCACACATTAAAGACGGTGGAGGTGCGTTGGCTTGGGGAGGTGATGCACGGTGGTTATCTACAGCTCAGTTAAGGCTGTCAAACAACTCTCAACATGGACACAGCAGACACGCAGATATATACAGGGACATACTTTGAGATAGTACAGCACATTATGGGAAATTAGCCCCTCTAATATCCCCTCTTCCGCCATTCACTATAGGGAGAAAATATGAATGTCAAGTGATATCTCCGTCAAAAACTAGCAGATAGTTTATTTTTTATTTTTTAATATATTTGTTTTACCCCCTTTTTCTCCCCAATTTCGTGGTATCCAATTGTTAGTAGTTACTGACTTGTCTCATCGCTACAACTCCGGTACGGGCTCGGGAGAGACAAAGGTCGAGAGCCATGCGTCCTCCGAAACACAACCCAACCAAGCCGCACTGCTTCTTAACACAGCGCGCATCCAACCCGGAAGCCAGCCGCACCAATGTGTCGGAGGAAACACTGTACACCTAGCGACCTGGTCAGCATGCACTGCGCCCGGCCCGCCACAGGAGTCGCTAGTGCGCGATGAGACATGGATATCCCTACCGGCCAAACCCTCCCTAACCCGGAAGACGCTAGGCCAATTGTGCGTCGCCCAATGGACCTTCCGGTCGCGGCCGGCTGCGACAGAGCCTCGGCTCGAATAGCAGACAGTTTTTGACAGCAGTTTTTATTCATTTCTGAGGTTCCGGTCTGCGTCCCAAATGGCACCCTATTCCCTATTTTATTAAACCTTTACTTTATCAGGGAGTCCTAATGAGTCCAAGGTCTCTTTTACAGATGAGCCCTGAATTACATAAATGACAGAAAATACACACATCAAAATCTAAATTCAAAATGCAAACAGAAAGAAAAACACGGTCATAAAAAACAAAGATATTCATCAGTAAAAAGGTCCTCAATCAGCGTTCTAAATTGGCCTAGAGGCACCAAAACATCACATTTCAGAACATTCTGAAGATTGTTCCACAGACAAGGTTCAAACACACTAAAAGCTGATTTACCTAACTCAGGAATTTCCAGTTAGCCATCCCTGAGACTGGGTGCGATAACTCGTATGTCTAAAGTTTAGTAATGGATGTTAGGTACAGTGGGACTTTTTGTAAAAGGGCTTCATATATGAAAACATAGGAACGTATCAACCTACGTGACATCAAAGAGGGCCAACCGACTTTCTGGTGGAGAATGTAGTGATGAGCACTAAAATTGTCGCCTGTAATAAAGCGCAGTGCGCGATGATAAACTGCATCTAACGGCTTTAATGTAGCGGCAGCTACGTTCATATACAGTAGATGACTTCGCCATAATCTGATAGGAACGTCGACTGAATAATCAGCTTTCTACTACTACTGCTATTTCTATAGAAGAAACCCATTTTCATTCTCAGCTTCTTAACTAACTCATCAATATGCTTTTTATGAGACAGCTTTTCATCTATCCAGATGCCCTGATATTACTTTTGACCAGGGCACCGGTCAAAAGTAGTGCACTATATAGGGAATACGGTGCCATTTTGAACTCATTCTGGACCCATGTCTTGACAGTTGACTGACAGGGTGTCATGAACCCTTGACAGAGCCAGTCACATGCAGTGGGGAACAAGTATATTGGACTTGTCTCAAATGGCACCATATTCCCTATATAGTGCACTACTTTTCACCAGGGCCCATGGGGCTCTAGTCAAAAGTAGTAGACTATGTAGGGAATAACGTGCCATGTAGGATGCAGATACTGTAGCTCCACAGCATGACACCCCTCCCACTCCCCTACACAGACATACAGTATAAACTCTATATTAGTACAGACTATACATTCAGAAGGGCTACAGAATTGCCGCCATTCAACGGCTTACTCTGCGCCTATCACAAATTGTAATACAAATGTTTTTTATGTGGAAGCTTTGTATGTAGTGATGTAGCAGCCTGCAAGTGGATCGGATGAAGCAGCGGACCACCTCCTCTTCTAGAGGCAGAGAGTGTGCGTCCTATTCTCTAGTCTACCTAGTACACTACTTTTAACCAGAGCCCTATGGGCCCTGTTCAAAAGTAGTGCACTATGTAGGGAATAGGGTGCCATTTGGAATGCAAGGTCGGAGTAACAGGGTTCAGTAAATAAGGGATTAGTGTCTGGGCTGCCAATCAAAGATGCTGAGAGGACGGGTGTCAAGGAAACACTGAGTAATCCCCCTAACAACAGCCCTCACAGGCCACATAGAGAAGCGACATTAACTCACACGGAGGAAATAAAGACACAACAGGTAACACAACGTTGCTACTGTATTGTTGCTGTCATAAAAGTTGTGCAGGTGTGTTCCCAGAGTCCCTAACGGTAACTGACTATGAAATACTGTGTGAAGTCACAGGGGATACAATGGGGAAAGTATAATGTGTCTGAAAAGAGTAGTAGGCGGCCTACTCATAATCTGAGGTCAGGGACAGCCTGGAGAGGAAGGGCATGGCAATCAGTCCTATCAATCAGGGATGGAATAAAAGGGAATAAAATCACTTATACATGATATATTTCCTGTTATAAACTGGGTGGTTCGGGCCCTGACTGCTGATTGGCTGACAGCCGCGGTATATCAGACCATATACCACGGGTATGACAAAACATTTATTTTTACTGCTCTAATTACATTGGTAAACAGTTTATAATAGCAATAAGGCACCTCGGGCGTTTGTGGTATATGGCCAATAGGGCCTTGTCGTGCGTAAGAACAGCCCTTAGCCGTGGAATATTGGCCATATACCACACCCCCTCGTGCCTTATTGCTTAATTATCCTCTCCTGCCTTACTCCAACAAATTATTATTTTTCAATTAGATTTGACATGGAAGTAAGTCATAAAAATGATGCAATGTCGCCGTGGGCTTGCTATCGATTTTCTGAGGCAACAAATAACCATTTACGGAGGGTACATATACAGTAAGAACGGAAATGATATCAACATCACAACCATATCTACTGGACAGCATAAAAACAGTCCCCCAAAAAACTAAAACATGACTCCAAGGGAAATCAAAAATGGAACAACAAGGTAAAAGCAATCGGGCTGAAAGCCTGCCAGCAAGAATCACATAGCTGGTATTACTGTTCATGTCCTAAAAAGTCTGTTTGTCTTTGAGTACTGTATGTTTGAAATTGGTTACACAGTATGTACATATTGTGCATTGAAATAATCCATAAACATTCTAATTTATGGTGAATAAGCGTCAGCAACAGAAGGTCTACAAAAATAGGAGAGAATAAAGTCAAGGCAATAATACAGACTAACCCCATCATCGCTGACTCTGATTTTGAACCTTGGAAGTCATTATATACATCTCACAGTGAAAAGTCACTGTATATCCAGGACTAACATAATGGTATGTGGTTCATGACTTTGAGGCAGAAATACAGATACATGATTAATAGGGCTGCGTCCTAAATTTACATGAACATTTTTGTCATTTAGCAGACGTTCTTAACCAGAGACTTACAGTGAGTGCATTCCCTCTTAAGATACACTACATGACCAGAAGTATGTGGACACCTTCTCGTCAAACATCTCACTCCAAAATAATGGACATCAATACCACTCTCTCTGAAGGCTTTCCACTAGATATTGGAACATTGCAGCAGGGACTTGCTTTCATTCAGCCCCAAGAGTATTAGTGTGGTCGGGCACTGATGTTGGGCGATTAGGCCTGGTTCGCAGTCGACGTTCCAATTCATCCCAAAGGTGTTCGATGGGGTTGAGGTCAGGGCTCTGTGCAGCCCAGTCAATTTCTTCCACACCGATCTCGACAAACCATTTCTGTATGGACCTCGCTTTGTGCACGGGGGCATTGTTATGCTGAAACAGGAAAGGGCTTCCCCAAGCTGTTGCCACAAAGTTGGAAGCACAGAATCATCTAGAATGTAATTGTATGCTGAAGCATTAACATTTCCCTTCACTGGAACTAAGGGGCATAGCCAGAACCATGAAAAACCGTCCCAAACCGTTATCCCTCCTCCACCAAACTTTACAGTTGGCACTATACATTGGGGCAGCTAGTGTTCTCCTGGCATCAGCCAAACCCAGATTCGTCCGTCGGACTGCCAGATGGTGAGGCGGGCTTCATCACTTCAGAGAACGCGTTTCCACTGCTCCAGAGTTCAATGGCGGCGAGCTTAACACCAGTCCCGCTGATGCTTAGCATTGCGCATGGTGATCTGAGGCTTGTGTGTGGCTACTCGGCCATGGAAACCCATTTCATAAAGCTCCCGACGAACAGTTCTTGTGCTGACGTTGCTTCCAGAGGCAGTTTGGAACTCAGTAGTGATGTGTTGCAACCGAGGACAGACAGTTTTTACGCACTACGTGCTTCAGCACTCGGGGGTCCCGTTCTGTGAGCTTGTGTGGCCTACCACTTTGCGGCTGAGCTGTTGTTACTCATAGATGTTTCCGCTTCACACTAACAACACTTATAGTTGACAGGGGCAGCTTTAGCAGGGCAGAAATGTGACGAACTGACTTGTTGGAAAGGTGGCATCCTATGACGGTGCCACGTTGAAAGTCACTGAGCTCTTCCGTAAGGCTATTCTACAGCCAATGTTTGTCTATGGAGATTGCATGGCTATGTGCTCAATTTTATACACCTGTCAGCAATGGGTTTCGTTGAAATAGCCAAATCCACTCATTTGAAGGGGTGTTCTCATACTTTTGTATATATAGTGTAGCTGGGTGAGACAACCACACATCACAGTTGTAGTAAGTCAATGTTTCCTTGATAAAGAAGTTATCAGCAAAGTCAGTGCTAGTAGGAAAAAACAAGTGCAAGCAAATTGCTCAAATGACACCCTATTCCCTATTCCCTATTTAGTGCATAACATTTGACCATGGCTCAGATCAAAAGTAGTGCACTATATAGGGTGCCATTGGGGATGAAGCCCAGGTGAAACTTGGATGAGAGTAGATTGGGCCAGAAAGAGCCTCCTAATCCAGTGATTTAGATGTAGGTGTGATCTATAGGAGAGCCCAGCCCAGCATGCGATCTTGGTAGAGCAAGGTACTCATCGCTCCCACAGTCCACACTGCATGAGATCCACAGAGAACAGCACAGGAGAGATGAAAAAAATTGGCTCTGACATCAGTGATACCGAGGCAATCTCACACATGATTACACGTGAGGTGCGAATGGATTTCAAAAGAGAAACAACCTCCTTGTCAATCACTCAGGAGTCAAAATGGAGTCACGGTCCGTGAGGCTTATATGTGCATTATACTTAGGTTTTCTGAAGAATCTGCAGTGAATCTGTTTGATTCTTACTGTGTAGTATTATCAAAGCAAATACAAATGATGTATATATAGGGAAGGACTTTGTTGTAATGTAAAGGCCAAATATGTTCTATTCAAATGTTTTCAAAAGAGGCGTCTCAACCAACCTTGACATTTGCAATAAAGCCCATCCATGACGAATAAAACACGTTCCTCAAATTCATTCTCATTCACTATAGACTCCAATACAAAAGCCTGACACGTACTGTGATGAATTATACCCCATTAATGAAAACACAGCCAGGCATCTATCCATCTCTTTTATCAAGCTTGTCTGCAATGAATAAAACAAAAGTTGTGCAAAATTAAAACAATCCATTGTGTGTGCAACTAGGGGGGCCCACAAGGGACTCAAAGCCTTTTCAAAGAAAAGCAAAACAAAAATCTGAAACGTTCAACTGACAATCAGCTGGGTAATGATATTTCTCTTTTGAACAGCTCTCATCACACAATGCAATATCCGTCTCGCTTTGGCTTCAACAGAGAGAGAGCAGTAGGGAGAGGGAGAGAGATACATCAGGGAAGAAGAGAGAGAGAGAGAGAGAGAGAGAGAGAGAGAGAAGAGAGAGAGAAGAGAGGAGAGAGAGAGAGAGAGAGAGAGAGAGAGAGAAGAGAGCGTAATAGAGGGGAGAGGTGTCAAGGGAGAGGGATAAAGAGTGAGAGAAAGAGTGAGAGAGAGAAAACATGAGCAAGAGAAAGAACGACAGAGACGACTGGCCAAGATAAAGCGAATGAAAAAAAGAAAAAAAGAGGGAGATAGAGATGGAAAGAAAGACAAGAGATGGAAATAAAAATGGCAGCGATCTAGCCAGGATAGAGAGAGAAAGGGATAGAGAGACAGAGCCAGACAGACAAACAGAATGAAAGCTGGAGGCTGAGTGCTTTGGGGAATAGGAAACCCAGACCAGATCCTATCCTACACACACAATACTCCACACTTACTCCAAACAGGGGTGGCAGGTAGCCCAGCGGTTAAGAGCGTTGGGCCAGTAACTGAAAGGTTGCTGGTTCGAATCTCTAAGACGACTAGGTGACAAATCTGTCGATATGCACCTGGCCCTAATTGCGCTGGATAAGCACGTCTGCTCAAATGTAATGCTCTCCATGATGAAGGGTTAGACAGACTAGAGTTTTTTTTTTTACCAGTATCATGTGTCCGGTGGAGATGTCCATGTTGGTCAGGACAGGCTCCTCGCACCAGGATGAGGTGGAGCTACGGGCAGAGGGGCTGGCCATGGGCCCCCCATCGCTGAACTGAGACGACGCGCTGTTCAGCCGCGAGTGGTGCCGTAGAGGCTCCGGGCGCTCTGATGTCCGCACAGCCATCCGCTGGCGACACAACTCCTGGAGAGGAGAGAGGACCTGATCAGTCTCTGGTTGAGTCTTACTGTATTATCAAATCAAATAAAAAGGACTTTGTTGCAATGTCAAGGCTAAATATTGCAAATACAATATTACTCAAATTCATTCTCATTCATTGAAGACTCCAATACAAAAGCCAGACAGACATTGTTTTTATTAGTTGAGACAACTTCACATGACACCCTGTTAGTCTTTGCAGACTGCATAAGTCTGGGATATCACTGTGGCCTATGGAGCATGGTTTGTAGCAAACCTATCTATATAAATGTCAGTAAATAGAAAACACAGTCAAAGGTCATGCAGTTAACTTTAAAACGCTTGAATTGCCAAGGTCAAGCCAGTATATTGCCACCATTTTACAAAACAAATAGCAATAAACTGTAACAATACATTGGGTTACTGGATGGCAGGGGATGTCTTCATTGTTAAGTATCGAATTCAATTTGTATACATTTGGTAACAATTCCTATGAGCCACTTGTTTTGTAACGCATTAGGTACTTATGTATTCTCTTATAAGGAGGCACAAGCTACTCTGAAGACAATCGTTAAATAGATGAGAAACAAATACAACAAAACTACAGCCCAAAATGAAAGATCCTGCTCACGAGAAACAAAAATACTCCCCCCGTTCAAAATGTAGCAACCACACTCATCTTTAGGTAAGAAGAATCTCATTTTCCATTACTCAAAGAAATGTTAACATAACAGGGAATCAATACATTAAACCCAAAGGATTTTCTTTGAACTGAGCAGCCACTCTCTCATAATTACAAAGCTACAACAGAGATGAGCAACCTATGCATTCACATGTACAGTAGGCCTCTACTTTGGCATTTGGATTGATACTGCAGGTGAAATTCTATTGTTATTCCACGGGAATCAGAGAGATTCAGAAGAGATGTCGATATAAAAGACTCTCTCCCACTGCCGCCACCCCACCATGAAGATTACTCCTCTCTACAAAATGACTCAGCTTTTCTCCCATCATGCCTTGTGCTCACCGACGCTCCATTAGGGATTTGGAGCCTGCGCGTTATCTAGCCAGCCAGTCATCTTCCCCCAACTCAAAAGAGGAGAGAAAAGATAAGAAAAAAACATTTGATAGTTTGAAGGATGCAATCTTACAGAACCCGAATACCCTCTCTCCCCCTTCCTACCTCCCCACTCCCGATAGTGTCAGTCTTATCTGGAGCTGAAGATTTCACCATTATATTCACAGTAATCTGCGAAGCCCATCGTGTTTGGTGTGTAGCTTGCACCAGTCAGACCCACAGACGGATCAACAACCACAATTAACAACCAGGGTTGCATCCCAAAGGGCACCCTATTCCCCATATAAGTGCACTACTTTTGACCAGGGCTCATAGCCTCAAGCCAGGACAGCAGAAGGCAGTGTGTAGGTAAACGTCTTCTGAAAGCAGCACATTGCTACTAGTCTATCTCATGATCTATTATTGTGATATTTCACTCCAGGGACCAGGCCCTATGCCCTGGTCTAGGATCAGCTTTCCCTACGTCAAACCTTAATCATTATAACCATGAGAATCTGCCCTGGGCCACGGCCTCAGGGCACTTTCCATGTCCACCTAATCATTTATCCAGTTTCTCTAGTCTATACCTTTACAGAGTCAAGGGTTGCGTCTCAAATGGCACTGTATTCTCTTTATGGGCCCATAGGGCTAAGGTTGCACAATTCTGTTAACATTGCCAAAATGTCAAGATTTTCCAGGAGTCCCAGTTGGAGTAGGTACCGTAGGTGGAGGAGAGAATGAGCAGGAAATCAGGGAATCCTCCGACTGAGATTTCTGGAAAGCCTGGTAATTTGTGCAACCCTTTTACTTGCATATACCCCCAGTAAATGGGAAGCAGAGAGGATATATGTCCCAGAAAAAAAGCATTTAGCCTAGGCACAACTAGCTTAGGCAGCCGATAGTGGCTGCTCGATCTGCACTATCGTCTACGATTGATGTGCATGTGCATGTAATTTAGGTAAACTATCCCTTTAACTAGCTTTAATGGCAGGGCGCCAGAAAAAAAACAGGGAAACTATGTGAACTGTCTTAATAAAAAACAATATTCCACCACCTTGGCTGAATGCCAACATCCTAAAAATGCGACACAATATAACAATGAATCTGTTCTTGTATGTGCATAGGAAATATGAGGCTACAACAACACCTATATATTGTAAACAAATAATAAAATATTGTAAATATTGTAAAAGTCCATTAAACCCCCCCCCCCCCAACAAAAGAACAATGAAGAAACAGGGCCCCAAATGAACAGCTATAGTAGAACTCATTTCTCTACTCTCTTAATGACTGTCCATCTTCAGTGTGTACGATCGGGAAAGGCGACACTGTGAAAGGCTGACTAAATATTGAGAATGCAAATGTGTTGGGTGGATGTGCACTGAGTGTCCACGCTGAGCACAGCTGAGCCCAAGACAAAATCAATACGAGCCGGCCAACCAGCCAGCCGCTAAACATGGAGGAATGGAAGGAATAGGTCACACAATAAACCCGTTAGTCATAGGTCATAGCCAATACAACTCTTACTGGAATATCAAGGCTTCACCAGAAATGTAGACTTCTAGATACATTTGACTGGCCTTGTTAAATCCAGGCTGAGTGCAGCAGTCAGGCTGGTTTTACGAGGCTAACATTTGACTGGCAATTGTTTATTCTATTTCCTCGAAGTCTTAAATTACAAACAAACCACAAAAAAATAGTTTCCCGTAATACAGAATCAAATGAAGGGTAATCTCGCAATTGGGTGACAGAAATGTTACAGACTTTTACATAGCCATATATAATGTTGATAACCAGCCTTACGTCACAACCTATCTCTATCATGAACAAACACACATTCTACAACCAGCTGTCACAAGTGTGACAAAAAACAAACAACAACCAGATATTCCCTTAAAATCAACTCATTCAATAGACAGCGACTAAGTGTCACTGCAGACCAATCAGAATAAGGCTAGTGTCAGGGACCGGGACCAGGGCGCATGCTCTACCAGTAGAGCACTCAGCCGCTGCACTGTGATTGGCTGAGGCCGAGGAGGCTCCTCTCACCTGATAGGTTGAAGTTGCATCAGCACTGGTGTCAGTCCCCAGGCTGGCTAGTTTCTCCTTCATTTGGAGGTGGGAGCGGTGGCGCAGGCAGAAGAGCCAGCCAGATGCTGCCAGCGCCCCCATGATCAGGACCATGAAGATGACGGTCAAGACCAGGAACTGACCAGACTCCAGACGACTCTCCGTGACCACCGGGATCTGCCTCAAGCTTCCCTTCTGGGAGAGAGAAAAGGGGATGAGAAAACGGCCTATATATCCAGGTTACGGCAGTGTTTGTGCAGTGCAGTATTTTCATCATATATTTGGAGAAACAAGGGTGTCATATACACACACATAGCAATGACAAAATGTACAAATACTGAAATTGACATCTGTTGGCAAATGGAAAAGCATAACTTCCATGTTAGAAAATCCCAAAACAAGGGATTTTTGTAATTTGTTTTACAGAAATATGGAGACAAATTAACACAGTATTTCCCTCCCTGTCTATCCCAGCCACGCCCACTCATCCCCATCCTGATTCACTCCCTGCCCAGCCTACTCATTACCTTGCACTAATAGTAGTATTATAATGTGCATTCAAACTCGCTCAAGTCCTATTACTCTCTTCTGTCCAGCCTACACACTATAGACATTTAGGGCCCATTTTGTTCTGGCATGGGGAGACCTGCCTTTGTGCAGCTACAGGAGATTTGGACAGTAAAAGCTTGTCACTAATTAGCCTTCCAGCTTTGAGTTTGGCTGGATTAGGGCCCTGGCCAAGGCCCCTGAAGTAATTGCTAGGATGGCCTGAAAGGGGATCTCAGATTGGGTCTACCCAGCAGAAGCCCACCAGAATGAACCTTTCAGAGACATTGTTAACCCCCTCCCTGGAGCTAAGCCAAGGAGAATAGCATGGTATTGGCATGGCATTGTCTCACAGGCCCCTGTGAGGCTGCCAGGCTGGGTAGCCTATCCCTGGGTCCCAGTAAGTGCATGGAACACTGTGAAGATTTTAGCACCATTTAATAGGTGAACCCAGGTAGCCTAGTGGTTAGTGTTGGGCCAGTAACCAAAAGGTTGCTGGATCGAATCCCTGAGCTGACAAGGTCAAAATATGTTGTTCTGCCCCTGATCAGAAGGCTGTTAACCCACTGTTCCCCGGGCACCATGGATGTTGACTAAGGCAGCCCGCCGCATCTCTCTGATTCAGAGGGGTTGGGTTAAATGCGGAAGACACATTTCACTTGAATGCATTCAGTCGTACAACTGACTAGGTATCCCCCTTTCCCAAATGGACTAGTGGCCCAGAAGGGTTTTCAACTTCAATCAAACTAAAAACACACAACAATCATCAACCGCTGCAACATGGTACTTAGTCGTGGGGTTCAAAAGGGTAAGGTACAAACATAGCTGCATGTATTATATTTTTGTTATAGTCATAACGCACGATCACTTTAACCTTCGGGGACTGCACACATGCTGAGGCCTTTGGTAACACGCTCACACCGATTGCCATGTAGGTCTGATGAGTGTGTGTGACATGCGGCTTCAATCAACAGCCAAGTGGCTTGACAGCAATTGAGAAGTCCTTTAATAAAGCGCGTGGAACATAGACGAGAGAAGCAAAGCCTCGGCTACCTCTGAGCTGTTGCATCAATGCCTTTGGCAGATTGAGTATGAGTGAAAGTATTCAGTATGATAGATAAGGATACATTTACACTGGATTGAAAAAAGCTTAGTCTGAAACTGTGGCTAGCGTCAGTCAGCTACAGCAGTCCTTCCTTCCTCTCTCTCTCTCTCTCTCTCTCTCTTTCTCTCTCTCTCTCCCTCTCTCTCTCTCTCTCTCTCTCTCTATTCAATTTAAAGGATTTATTGGCATGGGAAACATATGTTAACATTGCCAAGGCAAGTGAAGTAGATAATAAGCCAAAGTGAAATAAACAATAAAAATGAACAGTAGACATTACACTTACAGAAATTCCAAAAGAATAAAGACATTTCAAATGTCATATTATGTCTATATACAGTGTTGCAACGATGTGCAAATAGTTAAAGTACAAAAGGGTAAATAAATAAACATAAATATGGGTTGTATTTACAATGGTGTTGGTTCTTCACTGGTTGCCCTTTTCTTGTGGCACCAGGTCAAAAATATTGCTGCTGTGATGATACACTGTGGTATTTCACCCAGTAGATATGGGAGTTTATCAAAATTGGGGTGTTTTTGAATTCTTTGTGGATCTGTGTAATCTGAGGGGAAAATGTGTCTCTAAAATGGTCATTTTGTGGGTAGTGTGTCTACGGCGGCATTTCTCAATAGCAAGGCTATGCTCACTGAGTCTGTACATAGTCAAAGCTTTCCTTAAGTTTGGGTCAGTCACAGTGGTCAGGTATTCTACCGTGTACTCTCTGTTTAGGGCCAAATAGCATTCTAGTTTGTTCATTCTTTCCAATGTGTCAAGTAATTATCTTTTTGTTTTCTCATGATTTGGTTGGGTCTAATTGTGTTGCTGTCCTGGAGCTCTGTGGGGTCTGTTTGTGTTTGTGAACAGAGCCCCAGGACCAGCTTGCTTAGGGGACTTTTCTCCAGGTTAATCTCTCTGTAGGTGATGGCTTTGTTATGGAAGTATTGGGAATCGCTTCCTTTTAGGTGGTTGTAGAATTCAACGGCTCTTTTCTGGATTTTGATAACTAGCGTGTACCGGCCTAATTCTGCACTGCATGCATTATTTGGTGTTTTACGTAGTATACGGAGGATATTTTTGCAGAATTCTACATGCAGAGTCTCAATTTGGTGTTTGTCCCATTTTGGGAATTCTTGGTTAGTGGTTCCCCCCCTCTCTCTTTCTCTCTCAACACCAGTTTAACACTTAAGCAAGCCACATGAAACGGGATTCCATGAAAATAAATGTTTTTAGTTCAAATATGTCAGTGAATCATTATTTTAAAATAGATTAAATGTATTTGTTTGAAAAATAATTAACATAAATTATATTGTGAGACATCTAGTGTTTATTTCATGTTTTGGAGAGAAAAATCACAGCTAGTACTTTTATGACACAACATCGCCTGCCATGTTTCTTTTCTTAAATCATGTTCATATAATTTTGTATTCTCATTGATTCTCACGTGTAAGTAAATACTACACAGATCAATAACTGTGGAAAATACATTTTTGGTATTATAAATATTTTATGACATAATTACAACAATATTATACTGTGTTATTGTCAAAATAATTATTCAGGTATATATAACTTCAAATGATATGAAACAGCTATTACGACAACATAAAGTACCTACAATTCATTTTGTAGGAAGCTGTTGACTGATCCTAGCAAAAAATATTATCTAAATACTCTTCATACCCCTAAATAATGTATTTTTCAAATATAGGCTATCTAAGAGGATAAAGAAAACAAACGAAGAGCATATTCTCTTGAGAGGGAAAGAGAGAGAAGAGTCCTTTTGTTATGCCAGAGAGGAGTTTTTGTGCATTTGTGAGAATTAAATTGGATTTATAAATTACCATTTCATATGGGGAAACGTAAACAGTCAACGATGACAAACATATCTTATTTTTTCAAACAACCATTGATGCAATTACTGCAAAAACATTATGTTAAAAAAATAAAAAAATAAATCACATTGATTTACTTGCAGATCCTCATTTTCATGTATTTCAAAAACATTAAAGTGTATGGACATTGCTTCTAAATAAATAAACATGACGGGATTATGGACAGGTATATTTAGATGTATGAATTGATGAGTGTGTGAATAGAAATATCGATAACAAATTTAAGAAAATCACTTAGGATTTAAAAAAAAGCTCTTATAATCTTATATACTGCTCAAGAATCAGTATTTTTACACAGGATTAGAAGTAAAAAAAATTACACCCATTCTCTCTCTCTCTCGGATTAGCAGACCTAGCTGAAGACAAAGGGCAGATGGATTTCGGTAGCTCTGGTTTATTCAAATGATTGAGAGAAAGGTCACAGTGAGAGAGGCCAGAGGGGAATCCGGCTATCCATTCACACTGTGATCACAATACATTCGGGCAGTTGAAGGTACCCCCCTCGCGCACACACGCACACTAACACACCACCACCAAATCCCAAATCCTTGTTGCATGAAATACAAACATATTCAAGCAGCTAAACACATTTTCCCCCTGACAGATTAGAAACAAACCCATTTTAGAATTGTCTCTTTATTTAGATTAAAACAGTAGGCTACATGAAAATGCCTCTAATTGGAATCTGAAATACCAATAATCATCTTTATCTTTAAATATTTGGTAATGAAATAAACGTACATTTAAAAAGAGATAAATGTTTTTGATGGAAGCAACTTCTTCCATCAAATTCAGTCCTTTTTTTCAGTCTGATAATATCAAATCAAACAAGAATTTCTCAATTAGTAATATACAAGAGATTCTCAATGAAAAGTTTAATACACATGTTATTGCTGTCTACAAAAACCTTTGCCCAACTAAATCCATGTGTCTTTTCCTATTTTAATGATAATTAATTATTTGCCATCCAAGTGTAGCCTACTTTAAAACAAAGTAGCCTATCTCAAATCCATTTCAGTTTAGATAATAAACTGACCAAATGAATGCAAAGAAATAACAGCAAACTTTTTATGCAAATATTGATTTGTTCTAACTTGAGTAGGAGATTGATTTGTTTTAACTTGAGGGTAACCACTAGCTAATAGAAGACACTGATCTTCTCCAAAACTCAATGCGCTCAGTTAATCAATTAATTCCATTGATATCTGTGGAGTGCGCTTTTTTTGTGAAAACGTATCTTCCCTACAGATGTGCCGCGTGGACACTTGCACCGGTGCTGCTATTCCTCAAATATATGTTCTATATTTTCAACACCTGTTTTAACTTAAGCTAGGTCTAAAACACTTTAGACTACTACCGCACTGATCATCCCTGTCTAAATTTGATCTGGTTTTTATAACCTACAAGTTTCGTTCGATTTCCCCCTCACGATACGAGCATACTTCGGTGACTGGAGCGTCGACAGAGGGCCGAAATCACAGAAAGCACTCAACTCAGGCATGCATTGCACATCAATTGTAATTTAAGCAATTCTATAAAAAAAAGCTAAATATGCATTTAAAAAAATAATATCTAAAGAAATTGCTCATAAAAACGATAGCCTATACATTGATGCCTTCCACACAAGTTCTCCACACCGCATTAGTTGTAGCGGCACGTTGAAAACACGGCCAAGATAGGTTAGAACACATGCTGGAAAATAGTTACCTAAATTCATGTTGATGCGCAAGTCAGACGGTTTGCAATAAATAGGAGATATGTCTTGTATTCCAGAGAGCAGGTTCGGCAAAACGCAGCTCCAGTAGTGTGAGTGGCCGGCGTAATGACCAGCCTCCCACTCATTCCTCTCCTCCTCAAAAGTTACCAGCGTCCCATGCGCCTCCCGCGCCAACAAAAGACTGCGGCTACCAATGCTCGAGCACGAAGATTGAGAAGAAAAGGGAAAAAAAGAGAAAATAAAGAGGAGGAGAACGAACGAGGGGATATGCCCGCCTGATTTTCAGAGTCTTGCAAGAATCTGCAGAAGCCTATAGTGAGTCCTTTCAGCGTCTCTATACCCAATGAAAGAAGGGGAGACAGGTTTTTAAAAATACTTCTAGATCATATAGTGCACGGCTGAGCCCCTCCTTATATTCAGCTGCTAAGAAGTCCCTGTCTGTTGCACATGTCATATCCACGTTGCTATAGAGATGGCTCCACATGTTGTCGACAGTGAATGCTCAAAGAGGGATGGTTGGCTAATAAGCTTGTGGGCTGAGGCGGGATATGAATGGACATCGGGTTAGTCACTCATTTGTTAAGCTACTTGGGGTCTCTGTGTTCTGTGTGAATTGCGGTTTTCTGGGACTCTCCAGTCCACCCATTTCCCTGCTCTCACTCTCCCAAATACAGTAATAGCCCGAATGAAAGTATGCTTTACAGAAAGAGGGGGTGGGGTGTCCATCCGTTGTGACTTCACAACCTTACTGTGAATGTAAATTAGGAAGAGGTAGGCTGTATTTTTGTATGGTGATTTTTAGTGCCTCAAAATACTGTAGAAAACAGGATAGACTGAACAACAAATTCAGTGTAGACCTATCTGAGCCAAACATGAGTTGATAGCCTATGTAAGAAAATGCTGATCAATTAAGAAAAAAATAGGGGAAAAGTACAAAAGTTTTACAAACAAAATCCCACTAAAACTCCCAATTAGTTATTAGACAGAAGAAGAAACAATTCCAGTGGACAGCAACAGCTGCACCAAGCAGGGAGAGGAGGATTATGGAGAGAAAAGGAAGGAGAAAGGGAAAGGGGGCGGTAAAGTGGGGAGGGCTGGGGGTTCCTGTCAAATGCAGATGACAAGTCTTTGGGGGGGGGGGGCTCTCCAGTTAAAAAAAACATCTATTCAGAGCGCCCCCCCCTCTTCTCCATTGTCCCAGTGTGTGACAGCTGGAGTTGTCAGTGTGAACAGGGGGACAAAAAAATGAAGGCTGAAAGAAGCAATGGCGGGGTTCAAGCTGTGGGCCCACTGTGCCACCATCAGGACAAATTGGACACATCGCCCTAGGATAAGCTACTTCTGTAATCCTTACCATGCTTGCCAAATATCAGAACTCAACATCAGTCAGATCATGCAATATGCCTTTGATGTATTTTGGAATATTTGTAAGGATGTTGACTACTTTAAATTCCTTCTTCTCCAGAACCGCTGGACCAATCTGCACCATATTTGGTACACAGCATCTACGTACCCATGTTTTTAAATGCAACGTTTTCCAGGACTCTAGCTCAAACAATATGGCCGCGATGAGTCAATGAGCTTGCTTGAATGGTGTTTCCTGTCAAACAGTGCCACCATGCGGCCAAACTAAACCATACTTTACAGGTTAACTAGACTCACATCCCTGAGTATGTGTGCCAAATTTCATTACTCTAAATCAAACAGATCATTATATATAATTCATAACTCACTGGCTACATATTTAGTAATCATCCATAATGTATTTTGTAGACCCGTTTAAAAAACACTTTTAATTATATACCAACTAACTGTTTTGTTATAGAGTTCATCCCTGGCTAGGGTAAAGTGGTGCGTGAAACCCTGGCTTAAGCTGTGGAAAATAAGTCTCCCAGCCAGACCAAGCCTGGTGTATAATCATGCGTATCCTATTCACCACTGAACTGGAAGGACCTCCTGTGTCCACTAACAATCTAAAGCCTTTCCCGAGATATACACTATTCCCTCTTATTTAAAATGAATGGTTCAGTAGACATCCACCCCTCACCACTTACCCTACCAGACCTGGGTTTAAATAGTATTTTAAATATTTAAAATACTTTGAGCATTTGTTCTAGCCTGCCTGGAGTGCCGGAGTTTGTGGATGTCTGAATATACTTTTGGTCCATTAATAAGCTAGCCAAGCTCAAGCACAGATAAAGTATTTTTTATGATTTCAAATAGTATTTGAATCCAGGTCTATACCCTACACACACCCAACCCAACCCCACCCTCATTGCAAGCAAGCAGGAGAAAGCAAATTGACACTGCAAGGAACGTCTAGGAAATGCTTGACAAGCGCCTATCACCAGCAAGCAACACTAATACCTTCTAGGCGAGAGAGTACACTGTAAAAATAAAAGACTCAAAACACAATGATTGTGTAATGAAACCATGAAAAGTAGTGTACCTAAGCTGAGATCTGATGTTTGGAGGGTGTTTGAATGTAAACCCAATGTAAGTGTTTGAATGCAGATAATGTGTTTTAAAACTGAAATGAAGTACTCTGAAATACCCAAAGTGGTTCTTCAACTTAACTATTGATGTTTTTACGAGAGTGTTGTGAAAACACTTTTGGGGGTTTCAGTGCATGTAAAAAGGTAGCATCAAAACACTAAAACTATTTCTCATACAATCAATGGTTTATAAATGCAAATTGTTTATCGCCTAAATATTGATTGATGATAAGAGACCATGGAGAATATTTTTTCGTGTGTAATTCCACCTTAATTATTTCAATGCTTTATTTAGACAGATTGGAAACAGGAGATGCAGTACGATGATACATTTCCTTTGAATTTGACCCACTCAACCACACAGCCAGACGGTAAGAACTTATTCTGGGTAGAATTGAAAATGTCTAGCTGTAACGCACTCGTCTTCCAAAGACCAGGGTTAAATTCCCTGCTCCAACCCTTCAATCTGTCTATCCCTCCTACCTGTATCCCCTCTGTCATTTCATAACTCTCTCAATAAAGTGTCAAAATCTCTTTAAAAACATTTATGTAAGTTGTTTCAATGATTTGTTCATTTCATTTGACCCAAATAAGGTGAGAATATGTTGCTCAAAATGTAAGTATCTTTCACGAGGATAACCAAAAAGAGGGAAAATTGAGTGATCAAACTCATTTGAAGTCTTTGGTTTTAATCACCTTGCATTTCCTATCTTGCCATTTCACTCTGTTTTTATAGGACTGTGGGTAATATATAATTTTTTACTTCATGACACAATGTTGTGCGCATGTTTGAGAAAGAAAAGTACATTTATATATTAGTATTGAGCTTGTTGTGCCATGAGGTATAAATAATAGTTAAGACAACTTGACATTCCATGAGGACAGCACCCATTCCCACATTCATGATTGTCAATGGAAGAGGCAAGGGCAGATTCCTCAATTCTTGCAGTTCAGCCTTGAGTTAGTGTTGGTGGTTTGAACACCGTGTCTGACAATGCCTGCCAAAACGGTATAAAATGGCAAATGATCAAATACATTCCAAAAAATGTTAAACATCAACACTTCAGAAAAAAATCATCTGATTCTGTACTAGACAGGATTCAGAATACAGTGTCATAATGGTGTTTGGAAGCTTTGGAGAGACGAAACGACGCCAAAAGAGAAGGTATCTAATTCTGCACTAAACAAGACTCGAAATAAAAATAGTGTTTTCAATATTTTCTGTTAGTTCTCCCAGTCCCTGGCAAGTTGTTGCTCAACACTTAATTAAATGGTGGTACAACACACCGTGTAATGTTTCAAAACATCTCATTATGATGTGTTTCAATTCTCCAGCAAAGTTAGGGTTTTGTCTCCTTCAAGTTAGTGGCTCAGTTGCCATTCGTTTTGGTGTTACAAACCACCTCATTTGAACAGTGTAGAAGAGAAGAGTAGAGAAGAGAAGAAAGAGTGACTCTAACTCCAACGGGTATTTTTTTCCACGCAGAAACTCACATAAACAATGGCCACATTTCACACATTACAACCATTACACGATTACCATTTTACGACTTGTGTAACATCTTGTGCATGCAGGACCCATGGTTATAGAACTCAGAGGAGCTTGTCCCAGATAGAAAATAAGCCTTGAAGTCACGGGTCGCGTCCAAAATGGCACCCTATTCCCTATGTAGTGCACTACCTTTGACCAGGGCCCAGGTCAAAAGTAGTGCACTACATAGGGAATAAAGTGCCATTTTGGGGACGCATCCCATGGTGGCTAGGCAGAGTATCTCCAAACCCAGTGGAATGTGTACTCTTACATGTGCAGTAGTTGTATGATATGGCCACAACACATCAAACAAAAGCATTTCAATCAATCAAATAGCAAATGACAGTAGACATTTTCCGGAAGACATTCTGCGACTGCACACCCTTGCAGCAAGTTCAACAGCCCTATCTGTACACTTTACAGCTGTCCCACTGTTTGCCTCCATGACACATTTCACATTTCTAATAAAAAGCTGAAACAGTAAAGACAATGTTTGCACAGGGGCAGAAAGTACAATGTACTTCACAATGTCAGGGAGAGAGGAGAAAGAATGTTAAACAAATGTCAGAATCAAGTGTACCAGGGCATTGAAATACAGAGCCCACACAGCCATGACAGTATGTGTGTATGCATTTATGTGTGTGTGTGTATGTGTGTGTGTGTGTGTGTGTGTGTGTGTGTGTGTGTGTGTGTGTGTGTGTGTGTGTNTGTGTGTGTGTGTGTGTGTGTGTGTGTGTATGTGGGCGTGCGTACGTTTGTGTGCATGCACGTAACCATGTGTGTGTGTGTGTGTGTGTATGCATGTGTGTGTGTATGTCCACAGGCCATACAGCAGAGACTCCTCAGGTATTGTAATATATTTGAGTAAACAGGATATAAAAGGCAAGGGAGCAGCAGAAGGAGGAAGGGCTGATGAAAGGCCTGGTGAAAGTGTGGTCCACATACAATCCCTGGTATAATGAGATCAGATTATCCTAATGCACCACACACTGCCTCCGCACTTGCCTGCTACTCGCTCGCTACCTGGCCATGTACGAGAGACAAACCATTCAAATGTATTACACACTCACAGATAAATGTGCATACATGTGTACTAACACCAAAGCAGTACAATGGTCTTGGAAATGAGGGATGGGTTTGGGGGGGGGGTTAATTATTAATCCAATATGTGAGCGAGACAGTTGCAGCGGTAGCTGTAGCTACGTTTAGGGGAAGGTGTTGGAGGATTAGGTTTTTCTCTAATGCTGAGAAGATGTTGTGCAAAACACTTAGGGGGTTATTATTATGAGATACTCCAGATGTTATTGTAGTTGCTGCAGGCATTTAACAAGATGTGAGACGAAAGAAAAAAACAGGACATCTCGTCTGGGCTCGACAACTGATGGTTTTCTTATGCGTTGGTGATTGATTCGAAACGAAGACGAAACAGGCTTTTATTAGGGAATTGACCCAAAAAATAATCAAAGTACGGTCGCAGATTTAGAATGTGTTTGATTGCAATAACATCAGTCACAGCTTGGTGAAAATCACAGAACGAGAGACAGAGTAGAACGAGAGATGGAGAGAACACAAACATGGGAAAGGCATCTGGGTGACTCATTTATCCTCTCTGTTTTTTTCTTCTTTCCTCTCGTTTTTCTCAACAAAACAAAAAAAGAGTTGAGGGAGAAGGGAATGTAAAATGTGTGAGCAAGCATCTTTCCTGATGGATAATCAGAAAAAAACGTTCAAAGACGGAAAAAAGGTCCCATTTCTATGTTCCACTTCAAACACCTGAATTGCTCGGTCTCATATTCTCATCCCTTAACTTGGAGACCCGAACCGAAAATGTGTATCAACCCCAAAATGTGTGTCAACCATGTCATTCTGATGTTCTTCTCAGATTAGCTTGTTCAAATAAGCCTTCTCATTCTGTGTGAATCTCAGCCCAACCATCGCCCATGCCAAGTAGTTCAAAGCTGTAAACATGCTGTTGATCAAGGTAAATGCTATGCCTGTCATCTAGCATACATTTAAAGATGGGGTAGCAACCCACACTCAACACATTCACAACAATGTCTGCTAAAAAAAAAGAAAAGAGAAAAGCCTGGTGATATGGTTTTGCTGCTATTATGAAAATGTACCATATCTGGCGAGGAAAAATGGGTTAGGATAGACAATCCTGGGATTTGAGGATGGATGCATGCATATGGTTCAGTTGAATAGATTGTATGCTAGGGATCTCAGATGTGAAATCTTTGGCATATTCCCCCACCCCTTATCTCTACATCTTGCTTTGAATGAACCTCCATGCGTAGTCATTTGTTATGTTAGAGTCTGTGTGTGTGTATGGCGGGTAAGGATATAGCCTATTTATATATATATATATAACACTTGAAAAATGTTTTACAGGTACTGGTTTTAATGGATTCAGTTTATTTTCATGTTCAAAGATGGGATGCGTTGTAAAAGGAGAATACGTGATACTAACTAGTGAGGTGCATGTTTTCCCTCGCCTGCCCTGGACATGTTTTCATCTGGAGGTTGGGTTGGAGGTGCAGACTACTTACAGTCTATAAGTCCATATGGTTTTATGGTCCACACTGTAAAGGGGTTACCATGAATTTGCAGTAGTTTACTGCTCGGTGGCAAGTCAAATTCTGTATTTCATATTACGGTCGTGTAAGAGAAATTTATAGCAGCGGGAAGTGGGAGTGGTCAAAAAATAATAATACATATATAATTTGTTTTTCAACAGGACAATGACCCAAAACATACCTCCAGGCTGTGTAAGGGCTTTTTGACCAAGAAGGAGAGTGATGGAGTGATGCATCAGATGACCTGGCCTCCACAATCACCCGACCTCAACCCAATTGAGATGGTTTGGGATGAGTTGGACCACAGAATGAAGGAAAAGCAGCCAACAAGTGCTCAGCATATGTGGGAACTCCTTCAAGACTGTTGGAAAAGCATTCCAGGTGAAGCTGGTTGCGAGAATGCCAAGCGTGTGCAAAGCTGTCATCAAGGCAAAGGGCGGCTACTTTGAAAAATCTCAAATCTCAAATATATTTTATATATATACTTTTTTGGTTACTATTTGATTCCATATGTGTCATTTCATAGTTTTGATGTCTTCACTATTATTCTACAATGTAGAAAAGAGTAAAATAAATAAAACCCTGGAATGAGTACTGTAGGTGTGTCCAAACTTTAGACTGGTACTGTATATACAGTATGTTATATACACCAAATTAATGCACTATGCCATTATGACTCTAGTATGAGTGGAGAAAAAATTTGGAGACCCCCCCGACAGTCCGTCAAAAAAACTCTGCACCCCCACCCCAAAACATCTTCCATGGACAGGGCTAAATATTCAACCATTAAAAAGTTGGTATTAGTTGGTATGCTGTAATACATAATCACAAATAAATAAAACAAAGTACTGTATTGTTGTATATTTACTGCAGCATACTGTAAATTATTGTGCATTGTGGGAAAACTTAGTAAAAGTGCTGTAACAATTAGTAAAAGTCCTGTAATAATTTCAATCTTACAAGGAACGCATTGAAATATGTTATTGAGCCAAAGACTCTTACCCCGCCCACAACATTTTCCCACAATGCACCATAATTAGTACTGTAAAACACATTTACGGCATTTTACTGTGCATTCTACATTGTTTTATTGTTGAAATTACAGAAAGATCTTAGAGTGTGCCGTAAAACAAATGTACTGTATTTTACTGTGCATTCTACGTAATCTACTGTATACAGTGTACAGTATCATGCTGTTGATTAAAACAGTAAGTTATTTATCATTTGAAATTCAGCAATTCTTTCCACGCCCACAACATTTTCCCACAATGCACCCTAATTTACAGTATGCTGCAGTAAAACGTTTCAGAGGATTTTACTGTTATTAATACAAAAAATTACTGTATATTTAAAATTGTTACGCTACAATGCACTGGTAATCCACTGGTAATCCACTGACATCAACCCTGATTAAACCAATTTTCATTGTTTGATTTAGATGAGGTGGTGGGGGGGCATCGAAATCAAAGTAGATTAATTAATTTTTATAGACTGCTTCTGACACCGGGAACATTTCCATTCTGTTTTCATGTTATGGTTCAAATCCCAGAAAAACGTAAAAAACAATTACTGTAAGTAGCACTTAGAAATGAACAATTAAAGTTAAGTCAACAACCATCAGTGGAGGTGTTCGGATTGTTACCATGTGTCAAGTCAAATTAAGTTTTAATTCCATTCTTCCCAGGGAAAATGGAGAATACTTATTTCGGAAGATGTAATTAGTTTTTTGTGACAGTGTGAGCTCAAATTAAATATCCCATACACTCATTGTAAACCCAAAAGTACAAAATGTAATTTCACAAAGATCACAAAGGAAACGGCATCCAACTATACGTACGTGTGTTAAAATGATTTATTTCTGAGTTTGAGTGATAATTTACTATGAAATAAAAAGATCACTATTGAAAACCAAAAGATCTCTATTGGGGGAGGGGAAGCTGTTCCTAGATCTGTACCTAGGGCAAACTTAATCCGGGAGCGTGTATGACAGCCGAGGGACAAAGATAACATTTCAGAGATATAGAGAACGACTTAGTGAGTGCAAGACAATGTCTCGTCTTCTACTCGTGAGTTGAATATAAACTGAACTAGTTCATCTGTTAACTTTGGGTATAAGACTCAAGGGTTAATGATGACCTGTTGGTGTATGATATGGTTTTAATATTGGGCTACATACTCTGAAAGAACTTCAGCATTGTGTATGTTCAGGCTTCAATGCAGCCAGTTGTATAGGCTGCTACACCCTAACTACTCGCAAACCATTTAGCCAATTCGTTTCATCAGTGAGTGTGTGTCCAGATAGGCTACGTGTGCCACTATTGGGGGTGGTGTTGGGATAGTGCTACACATAAATAAATAATCACAGCAATGGGTGCATAAATTCTCATTAGCGTCTTCATTAAACGCAACTAGCGGGAGTGGACACCTCCCCTTGGCCCTGTCATCTCCATGGCAACGCCTCCCCGATGAAGGTCTGCAGGAGAGGCTGTCGTTTGTGTGTTCATGTATGGTGGTGGGGTTAGTGGGGGGGTAGCTGGACATGTACGGCCCCTTTACCGCCCTATGTCTCCCCCCTCCCCCTGTTCCCTGTGTTCCCCCCATCTCTCTGTAGTGGAAGGGTGGGGCGCGTGGCGAGCAGCCAGGACTCTTGATCCATCCCCCCATCTCACTTGACAGGTGGGAGGGAGCTGCCGTGTGTCTGGACTCAAAGGCAATCACTCTGAGTTCACTGTTTAATTACTGCTTATCTGAAGAGTCCATGCAAATGAAGCAACACCAATCAGCTGGGGAGAAATGGGTCCGTCACCGCGGCCACCACCGAGCCGACAGACAGACACTCTCCCAGCCTGCCTGCCCGCCTTCCCGCTCGCCTTCCCACCCGCCTGCCCGCACTATCTGTGTCTCACGCAGCTTTAAAAGACTAGTTTGCCCTGGAGCCAAAGTAGTGCTGCTCATCTCAACCTCAGTGAATTCATAATGAGGCCCATTCCATGATGTGTTTGTGTGCATGTGCGTAGCTGTAGCGTACCAGCGCGGGTTTGTTTCCCCCACTTCTCGGTGCCCGCCTCTCCAAACACAATGCACATATAGCTAGCTGATCAAAAATTCTGAAGGCAAAATTAATTATGATTTATTTCAGAATTTCTAAGGCACTGTAACATAATCAAACGTTGAGTAGCTCATTATTGTGAATGCATATAATCAATCTTGCCTACTTTCTTTCATAAAGATAATTATACTGTAGGCCCTTTGGAAAGTATGTTGTAATGAATAATATATTTTCTTGCATGTACATGTGTGATGAAATATGATTGCCTGTGTGTGTGTGTGTGTGTGTGTGTGTGTGTGTGTGTGTGTGTGTGTGTGTGTGTGTGTGTATGTGTGTATGATTGTAATTGTGTGTGTTTCTGTTTCTAAATGTTGTGTTTGTATGTTCACGTCTGTGCACAATAGTATATAATTAAAAACAAAACACTTTTTTAAAGTGAGAAGTAGACATTGGTCTGAAGCCAAAAAAGAAATTCAGGAGCACCATAATGCTTACTCCACCCATGCTCTACCAAGGTTTCCTAGCACACAGCTTTGACCTACAACAGTAGCTATGTTGGTCTATTGTACTTCAAACAATGTGTATGTAGGTTGCTTGGGATCCAACCCCTCATAAACAGCTGAATTCATACTCTTCAGTAGAATAATGGACTTTACTGTGTCCTGCTATAAAAAATAATGTATATATACAATTGAAGTCGGAAGTTTACATACACCTTAGCTAAATACATTTAAACTCCGTTTTTCACAAATCATAACAATTAATCCTAGTAAAAATTAGCGCACGCTTTTTCAGTTCTGCCCACAAATGTTCTATAGGATTGAGGTCAGGGCTTTGTGATGGCCACCACAATACCTTGACTTTCTTGTCCTTAAGCCATTTTGCCTCAACTTTGGAAGTATGCTTGAGGTCATTGTACATTTGGAAGACCCATTTGCAACCAAGCTTTAACTTCCTGAATGATGTCTTTAGATGTTGCTTCAATATATCCACATAATTGTCCTTCCTCATGATGCCATCTATTTTGTGAAGCGCACCAGTCCCTCCTGCAGCAAAGCACCCCCACAACATGATGCTGCCACCCCCGTGCTTCACGGTTGGGATGGTGTTCTTCGGCTTGCAAGCCCCCCCCCTTTTTCCTCCAAACATAACGATGGTCATGATGGCCAAACAGTTATATTTTTGTTTCATCAGACCAGAGGACATTTCTCCAAAGAGTACGATCTTTGTCCCCATGTGCAGTTGCAAAATGTAATCTGGCTTTTTTTATGGCAGTTTTGGAGCAGTGGCTTCTTCCTTGCTGAGCAGCCTTTCAGGTTATGGTTATGTTTGGTTATGTTGATATATGTTGATATAGGACTCGTTTTACTGTGGATATAGATACTTTTCTACCTGTTTCCTCCAGCATCATCACAAGGTCCTTTGCTGTTGTTCTGGGATTGATTTGCACTTTTCGCACCAAAGTACGTTCATCTCTAGGAGACAGAACGCGTCTCTTTCCTGAGCGGTATGACGGCTGTGTGGTCCCATGGTGTTTATACTTGCATACTACGTGGTACGTACGTGGTACGTTCAGGCGTTTGGAAATTGCTCCCAAGGATGAACCAGACTTGTGGAGGTCTATATTTTCTTTCTGAGGTCTTGGCTGATTTCTTCTGATTTTCCCATGATGTCAAGCAAAGAGGCTCTGAGTTTGAAGGTTGGCCTTGAAATACATCCACAGGTACACCTCCAATTGACTCAAATGATGTCAATTAGCCTATCAGAAACTTCTAAAGCCATGACATCATTTTCTGGAAATTTCCAAGCTGTTTAAAGGCACAGTCAACTTAGTGTATGTAAACTTCTGACCCACTGGAATTGTGATACAGTGAATTATAAGTGAAATAATCTGTCTGTAAACAATTGTTGGAAAAATTACTCGTATCATGCACAAAGTAGATGTCCTAACCGACTTGCCAAAACTATAGTTTGTTAACAAGAATTTGTGAAGTGGTTGAAAAACGAGATTTAATGACTCCAACCTAAGTGTATGTAAACTTCCGACTTCAACTGTAGATGTCTATGTTTGGTTCACTTTTGGTCCAATCCAGACTGGCCTTGATTTGGCCCAAACATAGACTTGTATGTTTGGTTTCGATTTGGTCTGGTCCGGACTGGACCAAATCTTAACCAATCATAGACAACTATGTTTCCCAAGGACCCAAGGCCGTTCCATGTAACTGACCTATTCCAGAGCTAGCACACCTGATTCAATTAGTCAACTAATCCTCAAGCTCTTGAATAGCTAGTTCAGAGCTAAAGCAAAATTGTGAAACTTCTGGGGGTCCCTGAGGAGTGGTTTGAGATCAATTGCAGTAGAACACAGCAGAGTGCTAGTCTTTTCAACATTAATTCAGAATCGAAAATGAACCTGTTTTAAATGTCTGGAAAATACGTATTTTCAACATCCCCCCAAAATACATAATTTTCAAAGTCAAGAAAAATAGATGTTTTAAATTTCCTGAAATACGTCTTTTCACCTTTCATTCAGAACCTAAAATGAACATAACTTCAACGTTTGGAAAATACGTATTTTAAATGTCAAGGTTCAGATTTGTGGGAATATTGAATTAATGCACCATAAGGTAAGAACTAGACAGATGCTAAGGACAAACAGATGCTCGAACGGCGATGTGTCTGTTTCGTGTTTTGATCTAGCTAAGTTAATTAGCTAGCTAGCTAGCATGTGTACACTCACTGCAATGAACAGCCAATGCGCTACTTGCATGTGCATTGACCAGGGTTTAGATTCAATATTGCAAGACAATTTGTTTTCATCAGCTACAGTGTGTGTTGTGAGAGGTTGGTTTTGGCTGAGGATATGTACTGTAGGCTAGCTAGCAGTGTTTGTGCTGAAACTGACATCTGGCTGCACACGTAGTTATCAGTTTGACTATATCATGCCGGAGTAGCTAGCTAGATGAGCAATACCCATTGCATGTATTATACGTTAGAAGTGTGGCAGTTTCTCAAAGTTTGGTGTTGACTTTAAACTTTACTTTGCTAGCTATGCGTTATGGACTAATGTAACTTAGCTAACTAGGATATATTGTCAACATTGAGTTGTGGTGCACAGCTATGGTATAGTATTGTTGGCGTGTAGCTACTGGCTATAATAGACCCCAAGGATGTTGGCTAGCTTATTTGTTTGTGGTCTGATTTAGTTTACACAGATTACTTCAGACATATGAAAAATCTTCCATAGCAAAATATACCTAGCTAGCTAGCTTCCTTTGCTTGTAGCTTGCTTCTCATCTGACTGGTGTCAGCTAGATAACTACAGCTGCTAGTCTGCTACTAGAAAGCTGCTGCTATTGCGCAGCAACCGAGTCGCTGGTCCCGGTTTAAGATTCAGCTGAAAGGTTTTAGTATGGTCAGAAATGTTACAAAAAGGTAGCACATCATTGGTTCTTAATGGACAGAAATGAGCATGTGAGAGTGACAAATTATAAATGTAATAAAACTGTTGCACTTAAAAATGTTGTCAATCCTAAATGTTTTAAATCCAATGGTCACTTTATGGACGCTTTAGTCTTGTTTTAATCCGACGTCTAGAATTTGACCTACGTAGGTGCAGAAAAGACTGCTGACAACCCCGTTAAAAAATCAGGTACGACGTTCTCGGTAACGGCTGGACGGCTCATGATGAGAGGCGGGGAGTGTGTTGTGTACCTCCAATTAAGTTTATTTGCACATTTTCATAGAGATTGGTGTCACCTTTGCTTAGATATGATGGTAGGGAGATTTAACATTGAGCTTCAACCAATGCCATACTATGGGCTGTCGCCCCACAATAATATATGGATGTTTGTGCACGGTTTGTGTAGGAATAAACTAATGCTCATATTATATACAATATTGGTAACTACAAAATCATCATCCCCTGAAATACAGTAGGTGCCGGTACTCATTTCGGGTGCTGGTAATGTTTATATTTAGGTGCAGGAGCTCAACAATACTTTTGAGCTAAAATTCTATAAGAGGAACAGGAGCTCAAGCAGTAGAAAATGTGAGGTGCCGGTACTCAGCTCCAGTGAGCTCCTGCCCAAGTCAAGCACTGACTATATGTATAGTAAACTGTATGCTGTATGCAGTGTCAGTGTGACAGTATTTCCTTGTTCCCAGTGTTTGTGTGTGTCTGTGTACATACTGTATGTGTGTGGTAATGTGTACATTATATTTCCTGCACACTGCTCAGCAGACCAGTATAGGGGTAAGGGGTACATACCGTTCATTCGGAAAGCATTCAGACCCCTTCCCTTTTTCCACATTTTGTTACGTTACAGCCTTATTCTAAAATGAATTAAATAAAACAATTTCCTCACCAATCTACACACAATACCCCATAATGACAAAGTGAAAACAGAAATACCTTATTTACATAAGTATTCAGACCGTTTGCTATGAGACTTGAACCATCCAAACCATCCATTGCTCTTTACCTTCACGGAAATAAAGCAAGTTACATCCCCTATAGCTCCCATAAACACAAACACTTCACTGATTCGTTAAAATGTCTCTCTTATCAACCTCTCTCTAATCAGTTTTTTTAACAGGGGGAAATGAAGGTAAAAGGGACATTTTGTCTAAAAGTCATGACGGGTTAAAAGCTTGACATGGAGAGTTGCTTTTTCCTGGGGTAATTGTGCTTGGCATTTGAATGCAAAATGTCATGTCAAAGATGGAGCAGCGAAAGGCCAATGTGGAATGTGTAGGCAGCAAACACACATACCTCTTCTACTATATGTAGGAGGTATAACATAATGCCTGAATAACTACCAACTGTATTTACTATAGAATGAGTCACAGTTAGTGTCCAATCTACTTTCAAAGACAGAGAAAGAACTTGGAACATTACCCTTTTACTGCAGTGGGCTAAATCAGGGTCACACAGAGTGATTCTTGGTAGTCTTAAACAAATCTACTTTGAAACAAAAGTATACACCTCACACACATGGTTATGGGCTTTAAAAAAGAAGACACCTGTACCATGTCAGATATAGAGTTGAAATGTATTACATTTTGCATCCCAATATTACACTTTATATACATCACAGAAGCCTGAAATATAACAAGACTGTTTGACATAGAAAAACTGGATTTTCATCAGTTTAAAAAATCTATATCTTTATTAATGATTAAATAATGAAAAATATACATTCCACCCATGAGGCCAAAGAAGACACATTTGGTCATTAATTGCAGGAAAGAGCTCCCACAACCTGTTATAGAAGTCATTGATAAACACCAATCATGCTCTATTGGCACCTGCAGGGTTGACACAATGTACTTTTATAATGCTTCATCACTGAAGGTGTACATTTTCCGCTAATGATAAACAAAGTCAAAGTCATAACGTAAAGGGACATTAAAACTCTTACAGCAAGGCATGCCCTTCTAATGTGACAGGAACCAGCAACTATTGCGAAATAAAAAATTACAGTCAATTAAAGTCAATAAAAGGCAGGATAGGACAGATGATAACATTTAATTTACTGTGAGGGAAGTGGTTTCTGTACAATACACTACAGTACACTGTCTGAGCAACAAATCAATTTACTTCCTTATTAGACCTATTTAAAATGCATTCATCTACGAGAAAGAAAAAAGATCAAGATTAATATGTATATTCAATTTATATATCTTTTTTTGCCACAAGCAACATGAGGAACCCAACCAGGAAACTGTAAATCAATAGCGAACAAATGGATTAAGACTCTTCGCTCATTACAGTAACGGTCTCCTTTGTACTTTATGATGATATATTATGTATGTATTGATTAACGTAAAATACATTCACTTTGTGTTTAATATGTTTTATGTTATTGCAATGTAATTGTGTTTTCCTTTGCCTTTTAGTCTGTCATTGATTCATCAAAAGTACAATAGTTTTCCGCCTCTAGTCCAGAAACGGACTGGCCATAGGGCAAATGCCAGATTGGCTGGTCGATCTTTAGCCCAGTGGCCCTGTCAAATTTGTGTTGCTCTTGTATTGTGCAGAAATACCATTATTTGACTAATAATGGGGGCCTCTACGTAAAAATGGGTCAGTGTCGGGGCCTCAAAAAACAAAATGGGCCAGTGCCTGCACCGATTTGTGGTCCCAGTCCGTTCCTGCTCTAGTATAGAATTTAAATAAATAGTCTAGTATACCTCTGTTGCTGGAAATGTACAGCAACATTTGAACAGTTAGCTACTGTAATTCTATGTCACAGTACAGTACCGTAAAGAGCAATGTATTACAGGGGCTCAATGGCATTCCGCTACACTGCTGTAGAATTTCAGCAATTGCTGTATTAAAGTACTGTATTACCTGCCCTACTGTATATTTACAGCAGCATACTGTGAATTATGGTGCATTGTGGAAAATGTTGTGGGCGGCAAAATAATCGCTGGCTCATTAACATATTGTGAAGTGTGCCTTGTAATAAGCTATATTTGTTGCACCCATTAGTGAGAATGCTGTACCCCATAGAATACATTACTGTTTTAGATGTTTTTTTTTGTGCAAATCTACACTAATTTACTGGCTACTGTGCAGCCAATAATTTACTGTAATTCATTACCACCCCCACATAATACAGCGCCATACTGTAATTTTAGAGTGCCAAAAGCCTTTTGTGGGTGCATGGTACTGTTGTGTCCAATTAACACATTTTGAGGCGTATACTTGTTGCGCCTGTTAGTGAGATTGCTGTACCAATTCAATGTACACTCAGCGGCCAGTTTATCAAACAGCCTGTTCCATCTCATCCCAAAGATGCTCTATTGGGTTGAGGTCTGGGGACTACGCAGGCCTCTCAAGTAAACTGAACCTGCTGTCAGTCAATGTTTTTGACTGACAGTGTTTTTCCAATCCTAAATTATCCACTGTTGGTGATCGCGTGCCCACTGGTGCCATTTCTTCTTGTTTTTAGCTGATAGGAGTGGAACCTGGTATGGTTGTCATGAAAAGCAAAGCAGGGCGGCCGTTTCTGAGATACTGAACTCGGCGCTCCTGGCACCGTCAATCATACCACGCTCAAAGTTGCTTAAGGTCACTCGATTTGCCCATTCTAACATTCAATCGAACAGTAACTGAATGCCTCGATGCCTGTCTGCCTGCTTTATATAGCAAGCCATGGCCACGTGACTCACTGTCTGTAGGAGCGATCTAGTTTCATGAACGGGGTGGTGTACCTAACAAACTGGCCTGTGAGTGTATATAGGGGACAGATTAGAGTGGCAGCAAGTCTGAAACCTTTAACGGTGAGTGTTTAGCCATGTCCTTTTGATCTGTAGTCACTGCCAGTTTATAAGCCTTTGTTAAGGCTTCTACAAGTGCAAGTGATATAAAAGACAAAATATTCATTGGTATGCTGTAATATATAATTACATATTCACTGTTAGCAATTGCTGTAATTTTATTAAGATACAATTTAACAATAAAGTACTGTATTGCTGTTTTGCTGTATATTTACTGCAGCATTCTGTAAATGATGGTGCAGTGTGGACAAATGTTGTGGGAGGGAAAAGAATCACTGGGTCATTAACATATTTAGAGGCATGCCTTGTAAGTGGCTATTGTTACCACCATTAGTGAGAATGCTGTACCAATTTAACTGATACGTGGAAGTAGTGCCCTAACAATTTAATGTATATACGGAACAGATCAGAGGTCTTAAACCTTTAATGGGTGAATAGTTTGCCATGTGTTTTGCCCTGTAATCACAGCCAGTTTAGAAGTCTTTGTTAAAGGCTATAGAAGTGCAAGCAAAATAGAACACTAATATTAATAAATATGCTGTACTACACAAATACCTAGTAGCCAACCTACTTGCACTAAACCCCTGTAATTACAGTAAAATACCAACATTCTATTTTGATAAAACGTTGCCTTTTTGGGGGGGCGGAGGTCATTCGAATAATACCCAGCAGTGTGCTTTGCAAATGTTCATTTTTAACATTTACATTTTGGTCATTTAGCAGACACTCTTATCCAGAGCGACTTAAAGTCAGTGTATTAAACTAAGGTAAACAATAACATACCACAGTCATAGCAAGTAACAAGATTATGTTATCGTTACTGAGAATTTTGTAGTTGAGCGGGCTACTTACAAGTGTATGTATGTATTTTCTAATACAAATATACATGTATTGTAATTTAAGTAATTTAATTTAAGCATGCAGTGTAGTTCAGGTTAATGAAATACAAATTACTAAATAGGTATTGAAATACCTATATCAAATAAATGCAGAAATACTGCCTGTTGTTGGCACTAGTTAACTGCACTGTAAATCTGCAACAGATTAATAACCACTGTGCTTCCAGTAATTCACTGTAAAATCTAGAAATACAGCATGTTACTGTAGTTGGGTGTTCCAGTAACATTACGTAAATTTGTCTTACAGTAAAGTTCCGGTAAATCTCCAGTAATTTACTGGCTTCTGTGCTACCAGTATTTTACTGTACATTTACAGTAACCTACTGGCTACTGTACTGCCAGAAATTTACTGTAAAAATTACAGGAAATGTTTTACAGTGTACCTCCGTCAGAGTTCAGTGAATATTTCAATATCACGCCCCCTCCCCCCACAAACATTGAGTACTTTGAGTGCGTAGTGGCATTGATTCACAGAGTATAGCCGGTAACAATGTGTAACCTGTAACAACGAGCAGATGTACTGGGCAAGGTTGTTCGTTTAGAGAAACATATGACACAATAGGAAAGAGTCATGCTGTTCACAGAGGAGATGTGCACACAGTTCTGGACTGTACTGTGGTCCACCCCCAGGAAATGGCCCAGTCCTTGTGTTCACTTCCAACAGCTTTATAGTGAGAGTGAACTTTCTGACAGCATCGGATGTTGCTCATCGGAATCAGTCGTATTGACACCTTGTCACTTTTGTCAATGCCCCCCCTGGCCACAAGTGCATTTAGTATACTACTCTGGTTCTCTCTCGTTCATTAACTCCTATTAATATCAAATCATAGGGAGAGTAAGATTTAATTTGTGCTAAGACATTACAGTAAGTATATTCCATCATTAAGGGCTTATATTGTATTATTAAAGGGGTTCAGATAACAGATAACAGGCTATCTGCTTGTGAGCCTGCGGGATAATGCAGGATACTCCTGCTCTGTCCATGTCAACTTGCCAGATGTACTAACTGGGCAGCTGCGTGATAAATGGCAGAGGATTCTGCTTTCTGGCTCGTGGGCCAGGATCTGCATCGGTTTCTAACCTGCTCGCATCCTAAAGGGGTTCCCAAAATGGCACCCACGTGCGCCCCCTTCAACACTGACATTTAAACTCCAGCCTCCTCCCCAGTTGTGACCGCCACGGGGGCCTGCAGCCTCCTCGCTCGCCGACACCAAGCAACACATCTCAGATTAGCGTAGACAGACAATGCTCTTTCTTACCACAGACTCACTGCATCTCCGCTTCATATGAAGCAGAAAGGGCCATTCATAGTTACAGCATTTCCTATAAGTCAATGGCTATGGATTGGACTATTCTTGGATACTTTCTTGAATATTTGGATGACTATTTCTACGGATTGGGGAAGATGATAACGTCAGTAAAAGCTATATTATCCCAGCCAAATGTCTAATGTTTTGCTTCCAAATGGAATCATCAAACAATCATTAAATGTACAAAACACTATCTTTCTTTCCTCTCAGTACACCACGGAATGTTCTCAGAATAGGCTATTCAAATCAGATTCTCACTCCAGCTATGCCTCTAGCTAACAACCATAGCGGTTAGAGGAAGGTGTCGCTGTGAATACTTAACATTGTAATGCAATGCAATGTAATGCAAGTCAGCCCTTACTTTGGAGACCACTGTCAGAGAGAGAGAGAGAGAGATTGAGAGAGAGAGAGACTCTCTCTCCAAAATACCAAACCACATGGCACAGTATCAAAGGCATTTCTTCAGTCCAAAAGGTCAGGTGATGGTTAAAGGTTGGCAGAGTTACGGCTACGACTGCAGCTTCACTTTCATCAGTCTGCAACAGCTGGAGTCTCCAAAGAGAAGAGAGAGATCTGAACAGGGCGGCAGGCACAGTGGGGCTGCTCCCATATGACATTTCCCATCCATATCTATCAGCCACGGCCTTGGCATTTAAGCCACTTTTAGAACAGCCTCATTGGCTTGAATGGCTTCCTGGTCAGAACAGATGATGAAATCGTTATAGGTCTTTTAGGTGTGTGGGGTTTATGAAAGTCATTTCTATATTAAAGGAGATCATTGATGGCTTGTTAACGTGGGAATTAAGGGCCGTCATGGATGTGTTAGTATCACCCTCATTCGAACGCACTGGCAGACAAACACACACACAGACACACACACACAGACGCACACACTCGTATTATCTATGCATATTCACTTTACCCCTACCTACAGTACATATACAAATTACCTTCACTAACCTGTACATTGACTCGGTACCGGTACCCCTTGTATATAGCCTCGTTATTGTTATTTTATTGTGTTACTTTTTACTACATTTTTTACTTAAGTTTATTTAGTAAATATTTTCTTAACTCTATTTCTTGAACTGCATTGTTGGTTAAGGGCTTGTAAGTAAGCATTTCACGGTAAGGTCTACTACACCTGTTGTAATTCGGCGAATGTGACAAGTAACATTTGATTCGATCTCCTCACAACACAAGTGAATAACACCAGTCCCTATGGTTGATCATAGTCTCTTTTTTTAGAGTGGCTACTACTTTACATAGAGAACATCAACTGGAGAGATTGTACCACTCTTACACAATCGACAGCAGAAGACAGTAGGGACCAACATCTTAAAAAAGGAAATGTGCATGTGTCACACACTAATACACAAACATAAAATAAATTCAAATTAGATGCTAGATTATTTATATAAAAATGTGACTTTATCAAAAATCTTCTTCTGCGGACCGTTAACAGTACCGGCTTCAAAAAATATAACCAAGCAGTATGCAAATATAAAGCAGAAGCTTTGAAGTAGAGCATATAGCCATGCTGCTTCAATATCAATTTGTTAACTTCGATCGTATTTATTTCCTTATGTATGTTTTTGTTTTTCCACTCGGGTAGTAGCTAGGGGTCAGAGCGGGTCTCCTTTGATGTCTCCAGTAAAATAATTTGTGCTCCACGCTCTGAAGAGAATGATTGCCTCCATGGGGTTTCACATTATATATACATGATATATTATTGTTGTACTATAGATGGGTACCCAATAAGGTCATGGGGAAGGGGGTGGGGTTTACTTTGCCTATATACAACTCATTGCACAATAACTTATACTCAATATACAGTAGCTGGCCTATTATATGCAATACAATGTTTTGGAAAAATGAAATACATTCTCACAATCACCCGACCTCAACCAATTGAGATGGTTTGGGATGAGTTGGACCGCAGAGTGAATTAAAAGTAGCCAACCAGTCCTCAGCATATGTGGGAACTCCTTCAAGACTGTTGGAAAAGCATTCCAGGTGAAGCTGGTTGAGAGAATGCCAAGAGTGTGCAAAGCTGTCATCAATGAAAAGGGTGACTACTTTGAAGAATCTCAAATATAAAATATATTTGATTTGTTTAACACTTTTTTGGTTACTACATGATTCCATGTGTGTTATTTCATAGTTTTGATGTCTTCACTATTATTCTACAATGTAGAAAATAATAAAAAAAATTAAGAAAAACCCTGGAATGAGTAGGTCTGTCCAAACTTTTGACTGGTACTGTATATTTTTTCTGTAAATCACATTTGCTACGCATGGCCTGTCTGCAACGAACTTGAAACATTGTATCTACTATTAACTTGGGTCCGGCCGAATGTAGGCTATTTGCGCAAGGGATAAGAAGTAATCAGGTAGGCCTATTTTATGACGTTTGCACTGGATCAGAGTATGACATTTTTCCCTTTCATGCTGAGTGGTTATCGAAAGGGAGAGACTATCGTTATTCTCAATTAATGTAAAAACAGACTTTGTTTGCTATCAGATCCCCATATGCTTTTATATGCTTACATTTGTGCGCAGGCCAGGTAACCTATAGGCCTACTTCTATGCATTATCAGGTGCGCTTCCTTACTCAACATTGACAGGAGCACTCCAAACAAAAGACAATGACTAAATTTACAAAACTCGTAAATTTCATTAAATAAACCCAAACTTTTTTCTCACTGGTTTGGTAGCATAGGTTGTGCGCTCTGCAAACAAAGTGTCCACTCTAACAATGAGAACGGTAAAGATTGGAATAATAATTAATTGAAAGCATTAACAGAAATGACCATAACCAAACAAACTTTGTAGATTATAAATTATAGGAATTAACGGTAAATGTACTACTGGTGTGTCACGCCCTGACCTTAGCGATCCTTTTTATGTCTCTATTTTGGTTGGTCAGGGCGTGAGTTGGGGTGGGCATTCTATGTTTTTATTCTATGTTGTCTATTTCTATGTGTTTGGCCGGGTGTGAATCTCAATCAGAGGCAGCTGTCTATCGTTGTCTCTGATTGAGAACCATACTTAGGTAGCCTTTTCGCACCTGTGTTTTGTGGGTAGTTGTTTTCTGTCTTTGTGTCTGCACCAGACAGAACTGTTTCGTGTTGGTCTATTTTTGTTATTTTGTCTTAGTGTTCTGAGTTAAATAAATATCACGAACACGTACCACTCCTTCTTCATCAGACGATTGTTACATGGTGATATATGTAATTGGGTATTGATGTACAATAACAATCAAACGCAAACAATTCACACAATGAAGTTATGAAACAATTTGTACACAAATTGGCAGGAGAGAGTGCATTCTGGAGAGAGACATGCATTGTGCATTTTAGCCACACTCCCCTTCTTCTTGGACTGTGCCATCCCATAAAAGCCAATTTATGCTTGATCCGAAAATGTGGTCGGAGGCTTCGTACTGTATGGAGGGTGTGATGCAATTGCGGAGCTTCCGGAGGCACGCAGAGGCCAAATCAACCTCTGCGGAGGGCTCCATGTAGCTCCACATTGACATGATTGGTTGACGGTAGGTGAGGGCGGTACATCCTGTAAAAACAAAAACTTACTTGCTTTACAATGGTTCTGCTCTGCTAAGCGCAAGGAGTATGAAAGCCCTGATGTCTGCGGATGCTGCATCTCTGTGAATGCTGTACGCCCACTTCAGACGTCAGATAGACCATGCAGAGCCTTTAAGTCTTGGCCTCCGCAATGGATTAGTTCACTGAGATAGGCGCGAATAAGACAGTTGACTTGTGTGCCATAAAAAAATGTATATTTCCTACTGCTCGACCAACAGCCTATCGACCAAACAACTAATTGGGGGACTTCAATGAGGTCCAGCCAACTTTCTGATACAGCCTGCAGTGGGGAGTATTAAAACTGTCACCTGTGATAAAGCGGAGGGCGCTATAGTAGACGGGATCCAAAGGTTTAAAAGTAGTGGCTGCTGCAATTTGGTAAGAGAGGCAAGATCTATTTCTAAAATATAAGCTCACTTTAAATCGTAGCTCATGCATATGTTTAATAACCTCTTAAATATAATGGCAAAAAAAAAGATTTCCGCCTAAATAGACATACCCAAAAGTAACTGCCATTCATGTATAATTACATGCTTCTGGCATGCAAAAACGTGGTATATTTGGAAAGACGACATCTGGGAGATGAGGAAATGATCAGAGGGTAGGAGTTACATAGTTCCGAATACACAAGATCAAGCACACACTAAATAACTGCTTTTTAATATTTTGAAAGTTGACAAGCTGTAAGTGAATTTATGACTGGAGCTGGAAACACTGATGGCTTCCACAACATGTGAACAATATGGGATTGATAGACAACTAGAAATAAGCAGATGTTTTAGTAAGTGGTGTCAGGTGTGGTCACAGGACGTTTCCAAGTGTCCCTAAACCTCTCCAAAGTGGCATACAGTATGTCTGTAAATTAGATAATTCCAGTGCTATTACATATTTGCAATCCCTAAGTGCTATTTGTTCAGTATGAAAACACAAGTTCTACCATATCAACCTCACACACACATTGTGGTGTTATGGGGTATCCAGGGTACATTCACGTGTCCTTTCAACCTGTCCAAAGTGGCCAAATGTGGTAATTGCACTGTTTTTGCACACTGGATGTGCCTAAAAGTTATTGTTCACTAAATGTCTACAACACCAACCTCTCGCAAACATTGTGTTGGTGTCAGGGGACATGGATGCCTACAGCGCGTAAACAGGCAAAACCATATTTTTGATGTGCAAAGATATAGTAAAGAACTTTTGTGAAAGAGCACAGTTTGAAAGATATGGGGTAATAACAGAGCTGTTATTCGGGAAGCAGAAGCAACGTTTAATAAAACAAAACTAGAAACGAGCTATATGCCGGTAGACAAGAATAATACCAACTGGTGAGAAAACATGAGTGACATAGGTCAGCGTGAAGTCGAACCTGGTGAAGAAAAGTGCACATCTGGCTTGGCACGGATTCAGTATCCTCGCTGTCCGCATGTACTCTAGGTTCCGATGGTCAGTGAGGATGACGAATGGTTCCTTGGCGCCCTCCAGCCAGTGTCGCCACTCCTCTAATGCCAACTTCACCGCCAGGAGCTCCCGATCGCTGACATCGTAAAATAATTACGGAGGAGGAGGAGTTTCTTGGAGAAAAAAAAGCACAAGGATACAATTAATGGGTTACCCTGTCTTTGTGACAAAACTGCCCCCACGCCCACCTCAGATGCCTCAACCACAAAAGGTAACATGGGATCAGCGTGTTTTAGCAAGGAGGCGGAGGTGAAACGCCTTTGAGGAGACGAAAGGCCTCGTCGGCTGCTGGAGACCACACCAGCCTACGAGGCCCACCCTTGAGGAGGGAGGTGAGAGGTGTGGCAATGGCACTGAAGTTCCTGATGAAGCGGCGGTAGAAGTTGGCAAACCCCAAAAACCATTGTAACCCCTTGATGGTGGTTGGGACTGGCCATGACCTTACCGCATCTACCTTCTTGTCCTCCATCTTCACTCCCTGCGGGCTGATTTGGTAACCCAACAAGGATACAGCACTCTGGTGAGATTGGCACTTCTTCGCCTTGACGAGCAGGTGATTGACCAAGAGGCGTTCCAGGACTGCTCTAACGTGGGTGATGTGATCTTTCAGGTTGGTCGAGAAGAACAGGATGTCATCGATGTATACAGTCACCTGCTTTCCGAGCATGTCCCTGAACACCTCGTTGACTAATGCCTGGAACACTGACGGAGCATTGGCTAAGCCAAAGTGCATAACCAAATACTCGTAGTGACCAGACATCGTGCTGAATGCCGTCTTTCACTCATCCCCCTCCCAGATGTGGATGAGATTGTAGGCACTTCCGCAGGTCCAGTTTGGTGAAGCGAGCAGCTCCCCGCGGAGCTGCTCGATGGCACCAATGGGAGAGGGTACCGATACTTCTCGGTGATGTCATTGAGTCCTTGGTAATCGATACATGGGCGTAATCCTCCCACCTTCTTGGCCATGAAGAAGCCAGCCGACGCAGGAGACGTGGATGTGCGGATGAAACCCTGTTGGATCGCCTCTTGAATGTAATCCTCCATGGCCTGAGTCTCAGCCACAGACACAGGGTAGATGCGTCTGCGCAGAGGTGTAGCACCGGAAAACAGGTCGATGGCACAGTCCCAGGGGTGATGAGGAGGGAGACAAGTAGCGCGGATCTTGGAGAATACCTCCTTTAGGTCCTGGTATTCCCCCAGGATGTTGGGCTGAAGGGCAACCATAAGACTCAACCGATGTGGAACCACAGGGGACAGGGAAGCAGGTCTTCCGGCATTCAGGTGACCAGTCTGATTTTCATCCTCGACCATGAGATGATAGGGTTATGGCATTGGAGCCAAGGGAGGCTGAGGATGATTTTGTGACCTGGTGCACACCTGAAGAAAGAGATGCTCACCTGGTGATTGGACTCCACGGTGAGGGTGAGTGGTTGAGTGATGTGTGTGATGGTCCCAAATCCTAATGGCTGACAGTCGAGTCCTTGAACTGGAAAAGGAGAGGAGAGCGGATAGATGGTAATGTTGAGGGAGGAGGCAAGAGTCTGATCCATAAAGTTTCCAGCAGCGCCAGAATCCACTAAAGCTGTAGACACAGTACATGAGGGACAGTCAGCCAGAGTGATGGACACCAAAAAGAGTCTAGCAGGAGCTGAATCTGGAAAACTCACTCCTGGACCAGGGGATGGAATGTCACATGTCTGTCCTTCTGCTCTAGTGGATCCCGGATTCTGAAGTACTGGACACGGCTCGAGCTTGTGCTCTCTTTGCCCACAGTACAGACATAGCCCCAGCTGTATCTGTCTGTGTCGTTCTGCCGCAGAAAGGCGTGTGACCCCTACCTCCATGGGTAGGTGAGCGCATACTCAGCAGCCGACTGATTCCCCTGCTGTAGTTGAAGCAGACGCTCACCGCCCCCTCTGCGGGATGATCAAAAATGCATTTAAACAGAGCAATGAACCCCTCATAAGAATCTAGCTCCTCCTCTCCTCTCTCCCAGGCGGCCAACACCCATCCCAATGCCCGCCCGGTCAGCAGAGAAATAACCGTGCCAACCTTAGACCTCTCGGTGGTGGGGGCTCCCAACTGGCGTGAAAAATACAGGGAGCACTGAAGGAGGAAGCCACGGCATTTGCATGGTTTACCGTCTTATTTATCCGGGAGGGATAGACGGGCATCGCTGACCTGTGCGGGATGCTGAATGGAGCGTTGCGCTGGCTCCCTGGGTAGACTAGCTCTAGAGTATCCTCCGATGCTGGGCTGCAACGTCTCTCGGGGATGTTCCAGTCGCTGCAGACTACGGAGAACCTCTTCCATGGCTGTCCCCAGTTGAGCCAGCTGGTCATGGTGTTGACGTAGAACGTACCCTTGTTCGTCGCCCGTCTGAGAGATTGCCGACTTTCCTGCTGCTTCCATAGTTTGAGTTGGTATTCTGTAATAACAGCGCTGCGAGTCGGAAAGCAGGTGAAATGTTTTAAGAAAACAACAAAAACAGAAAAGAGACAATTCCATGTGGCTATACACCAGCACACAAGAATAATACCAACTGGTAAGAAAACATAAGAGAGTGACATATCAAGAGGAGGAAATTATGAAGGTTATGAAGTCCAGGTGTGAATCCTAATGATTAACATGTGCGCCTAATGATGAGTGCCAGGTGGGCGTAATGATGAATCCCAGGACCGGTGGTTAGTATTCTGGCGACGTCGTACGCCGGAGGGGGTGAGCAGGAGAAAATGTGACATATGGCAAACAGAAATCAAACCGGATGGATATCAGAAATAGATGGGAGAGGCTAAGGATGGAGGAAGGACAGGAGTAAAAACAAACAAAATAGAACTATAGTAAAACAGACTGTCCATAAAATGTATGTAGTATGTATAATCTGGAAGTAGAGGCCTAAGCATTGCTGTTCACTTCTTTACTCCAATTAGGGGAGGGGTGGTAGGGTTAGAAAGTAATAAAGGAAAATATATTTAAAAAAAGATATGTATACAGTCGTGGCCAAAAGTTTTGAGAATGACCCAAATATTAATTTCCACAAAGTTTGCTGCTTCAGTGTCTTTAGATATTTTTGTCGGATGTTACTATGGAATACTGAAGTATAATTACAAGCATTTCATAAGTGTCAAGGGCTTTTATTGACAATTACATGAAGTTGATGCAAAGAGTCAATATTTGCAATGTTGACCCTTCTTTTTCAAGGCCTCTGCAATCCGCCCTGGCATGCTGTCAATTAACTTCTGGGCCACATCCTGACTGATGGCAGCCCATTCTTGCATAATCAATGCTTGGAGTTTGTCAGAATTTGTGGGGTTTTGTTTGTCCACCCATCTCTTGAGGATTGACCACAAGTTCTCAATGGGATTAAGGTCTGGGGAGTTTCCTGGCCATGGACCCAAAATATAGATGTTTTGTTCCCCGAGCCACTTAGTTATCACTTTTGCCTTATGGCAAGCTGCTCAATCATCCTAGAATAGGCATTGTTCGTCACCAAACTGTTCCTGGATGGTTGGGAGAAGTTGCTCTCCAAGGATGTGTTGGTACCATTCTTTATTCATGGCTGTGTTCTTAGGCAAAATTGTGAGTGAGCCCACTCCCTTGGCTGAGAAGCAACCCCACACATGAATGATCTCAGGATGCTTTACTGTTGGCATGACACAGGACTGATGGTAGCGATCACCTTGTCTTCTCCGGAAAAGCTTTTTTCTGGATGCCCCAAACAATCGGAAAGGGGATTCATCAGAGAAAATGACTTTACCCCAGTCCTCAGCAGTCCAATTCCTGTACCTTTTGCAGAATATCAGTCTGTCCCTGATGTTTTTCCTGGAGAGGAGTGGTTTCTTTGCTGCCCTTCTTGACACCAGGCCATCCTCCAAAACTCTTCGCCTCACTCTGCGTGCAGATGCACTTGGCCTGCTTCCATTCCTGAGCAAGCTCTGTACTAGTGGTGCCTCGATCCCGCAGCTGAATCAACTTTAGGAGGCGGTCCTGGCGCTTGCTGGACTTTCTTGGGCGCCCTGAAGCCTTCTTCACAACAATTGAACCGCTCTCCTTGAAGTTCTTGATGATCCGATAAATGGTTGATTTAGGTGCAATCTTACTGGTAGCAATATCCTTGCCTGTGAAGCCCTTTTTGTGCAAAGCAATGATGACGGCACGTGTTTCCTTGCAGGTAACCATGGTTGACAGGTGAGGAAGAACAATGATTCCAAGCACCACCCTCCTTTTGAAGCTTCCAGTCTGTTATTCGAACTCAATCCGCATGACAGAGTGATCTCCAGCCTTGTCCTCGTCAACACTCACACCTGTGTTAACAAGAGAATCACTGACATGATGTCAGCTGGTCCTTTAGTGGCAGGGCTGAAATGCAGTGGAAAGGTTGTTTTGGGATTCAGTTTATTTGCATGGCAAAGAGGGACTTTGAAATGAATTGCAATTCATCTGATCACTCTTCATTACATTCTGGAGTATATGCAAATTGCCATCATACAAACTGATGCAGCAGACTTTGTGAAAATTAATATTTGTGTCATTCTCAAAACTTTTGGCCACGACTGTATATTTATTTATATGTATGTATGTGGATATGTACAGTTGAAGTCGGAAGTTTACATACACCTTAACCAAATACATTTAAACTCAGTTTTCACAATTCCTGACATTTAATCCTAGTAAAAATTCCCTGTCTTAGGTCTGTTAGGATCACCACTTTATTGTAAGAATGTGAAATGTCAGAATAATAGTAGAGAATTCTTTATTTCAGCTTTTATTTTTTCCCAGTGGGTCAGTTTACATACATTCAATTCGTATTTGGTAGCATTGCCTTTAAATTGTTTAACTTGGGTCAAACGTTTTGGGTAGCCTTCCACAAGCTTCCCACAATAAGTTGGGTGAATTTTGGCCCATTCCTCCTGACAGAGCTGGTGTAACTGGGTCAGGTTTTTAGGCCTCCTTGCTCGCACACGCTTTGTCAGTTCTGCCCACAAATTTTCTTTGGGATTGAGGTCAGGGCGTTTGTGATGGCCACTCCAATACCTTGACTCTGTTGTCCTTAAGCCATTTTGCCACAACTTTGGAAGTATGCTTGGGGTCATTGTCCATTTGGAAGACCCATTTGCGACCAAGCTTTAATTTCCTGACTGATGTCTTGAGATGTTGCTTCAATATATCCACGTAATTGTCCTTCCTCATGATGCCATCTATTTTGTGAAGCGCACCAGTCCCTCCTGCAGCAAAGCACCCCCACAACATGATGCTGCCACCCCCGTGCTTCACGGTTGGGATGGTGTTGTTCGGCTTGCAAGCCTCCCCCTTTTTCCTCCAAACATAAAGACGGTCATTATGGCCCAACAGTTCTATTTTTGTTTCATCAGACCAGAGGACATTTCTCCAAAAAGTACGATCTTTGTCCCCATGTGCAGTTGCAAACCGTAGTCTGGCTTATTTTATGGCAGTTTTGGAGCAGTGGCTTCTTCCTTGCTGAGCGGTCTTTCAGGTTATGTCGATATAGGACTCGTTTTACTGTCGATATAGATACGTTTGTACCTGTTTCCTCCAGCATCTTCACAAGGTCCTTTGCTGTTGTTTTGGGATTGATTTGCACTTTTCGCACCAAAGTATGTTTATCTCTAGGAGACAGAACGCGTCTCTTTCCTGAGCGGTATGACGGCTGCGTGGTCCCATGTTGTTTATACTTGCGTACTATAGTTTGTACAGTTGAACGTGGTACCTGCAGGCGTTTGGAAATTGCTCCCAAGGATGAACCAGACTTGTGGAGGTCTACAATTTTTTTCTGAGGTCTTGGTTGATTCCTTTTGATTTTCCCATGATGTAAAGCAAAGAGGCACTGAGTTTGAAGGTAGGTCTTGAAATTCCTTCACAGGTACACCTCTAATTGACTCAAATTATGTCAATTAGTCTATCAGAAGCTTCTAAAGCCATGACATAATTTTCTGGAATTTCAAAAATATAGGCCAATGTTTCTGCAATAAGTCGGGCAGAGAGCTGCAGTAAGAAGGGATCAAGTGAATCAGCGTCTCTATGGATTTTTTAACATCAATCTTTAGCAAAGCACTTAATACATCATAGACATCAAATGGTTAAAATGAAAATAAAGTATGTGGGTCTATTTGTGCATCATTCGCTGCAATCTGTTTTGAGATGACTAAAGGACTCCCTCTAGTGAAATGAGGTGAATTTTCAGAGACTATCCTTTCAAACAGGTGGCCAGCTGAAGCAAAATGGTTATTAAAAGCACCACAAATTCCCATTCTGTCTGGTATGGGACCAAAACCTGCAGGGGCAACGAAGGGGTGGAGTTTTGTTTCAAAGATTTGACATCTTTCCAGAAATTGGCTGTATTACCACCACTCTCCGATACACAATTCAAGGAATATGTTGATTTAGCTTTTCTAACCAGAGATAGGGGAAAGGGGGATACCTAGTCAGTTGTACAACTGAATGCCGGCCACTGAAATGTGTCTTCCGCATTTAACCCAACCCCTCTGAATCAGAGAGATGCGGGGGGCTGCTTTAATCGACATCCACATCTTCGACGCCAGTGGGTTAACTGCCTTGCTCAGGAGCAGAATGACAGATTTTTACCTTGTCAGCTCGGAGATTCGATCCAGCAACCTTTCGGTTAATGCCCCAACTCCCAAGGCTACCTGCCGCCCCAATAGATAGACATCTATTTCTTAAATGTCTGAAGGACTGCCAATCAGATGTAGAATCAGTCAGTCTACCCTTAGCCCAAGCTACATATATTTCCTGTAATTTCTTAGACAATTCATACATGAACCAAGAATTAGATCTGTATTTTACCTTTAGCCTTTTGTACGGCGCATGTTAATCTGCAACAGAACTAAACATGGAAATAAAAGGGCCTGATCAGAGTCAGTGATAGTTGACACAACCCAACAGTCACTCAGACAAAACATTTTGCTCATTAAAATTCCAGAAATGTATCTTTGTAAAAATACGTGAGCGAGATTTATGTATCTTAACATCTGTTATTCAGGCAACAGGACAATGGTCAATGAACTTATTAGCAAATGTCCCATTGGCTGTATATTTAGGAGGGGCTTTTGTTTGAAAAATATCTCGAAAGGTAGATTTTTCAGGGTGTTTAAAGTTGGGGCTAGTTGGTTTAGTTATCAGCTGAGTTAGATGTAGCTCAGTACAAATATCTTTCAGAGTACCAAATACTGGCATCAACCAATCCAGATTAAGATTACCCAAAATGAATCATTCTGATTGCGCATAGTTAGACAGCAGGTCAGACAATTTGCTCAGACATGCTCCGGAGCTATTTCCCCCGCTTTGGCCTGGATGTGTCAATGTGTAGTTCATAATGCATAATCTATGAGTAGAATTACTGTTTTACCTCAATTAGCCACAAGATCCCTAGTTTGAACGTAACTGTTTTACTTGAAGCTGTACTGCGCCATTTTCCCTACATTTTTCCCCACGTGGGCCAGCCCCCTAGCAATTTGAGTTCAACCAATGAGCTTCAGCCCCTCGCCATATGAGTAACAGCTAGCAATATGCACATAATGCACCCACAGCAGAGCAGAGAGAGAGCAATGACGTGGTGCACAGATATCTGCACATACAGTATGTGAAGTAGTATGCAATTTTCGGGGACCACTTTTGGCTCATGAGTGCTACTATTAGAACTAATGGGGGAAAAGTGTACAAAAGTACCAAAGAATGCCTATAAGAGAAATTTAACATTTTACATTTTCAATCTGATACAAGATGATTCTGTTAAGGTTGTGTTTACATTGCATCCTAATCTCCCACATTGTAATCTCATTCATTAGACATTCATTAGACAGACATTTGTTTGAGGTGTCTCTCGACTAAAAGTCTACTAAATTACATTTGCCAGTAATATACTACAGTGTTGTGACCTGGCTGTGGCAGAGCGAGCAGATAACAGCCATTAGAGATAGTGTTTCTGCTGAGGCTGTTAAGGTGAGAAGGACATGCGGCATTGGTTGTTGAAGCAACAGATAAATGTGTGCGTCCTGCTGCCGATGAAGAGGTTTACATGGGCTGATAAAAGCTTTCAAGGTCAGCGCTCTATAGAGGGTGTTTGTTATGCATCCCAAATGGCACCCTATTCCCTTTATATTGCAATATTTTATTATATAAAGTCAGTGGAGGATGATTCTGAGTTTATTAGCCTAGGTCAGAAATCTGCAATATTTCTGACCTAGGCTAATAAACTCCGAATCATCCTCCACTGACTTTATTTTATGTTATTAGGGCATAATAAACACCTTATAAATACATTGTAGGTGATTAATAAGTGCTAACATAAAGTGCTGTCATAAAAATACAACACTTTGAAAATACAATACTTTGGGAATAGGGCTTTGTATCCCATTGTAGCCATATTATTTTCACAACTCATAGATATGCAGCAGTGCTACTCGCCACCCCCTGTTCCACCACCCTAAACCTATTTGTTGACACAAGTGCTGTATTTACAGCTGTTTAAAAGTTGCAAATGAGAAGATGAGTGTGAACACAGGGCTAATAGAGACATTTATTTTCATATTGAGTTGCTAGCAGAGCCTGGCAACATATCACCTTACTAGTCCCTCAGAAAGCAACACCTTCAGTCTCACCTCCTCACAGTCCCAACAAATAACTACTTTTATTATTTCCCCAATTACTTTCCCAATCTTTCCCCAAATGTATTTTAATTTTATTTTACCTTAATTTAACTAGGCAAGTCAGTTAAGAACAAATTCTTATTTTCAATGACGGCCTAGGAACAGTGAGTTAACTGCCTTGTTCAGGGGCAGAACGAACGTTTCGGTTACTAGTCCAACGCTCTAACCACTAGGCTACCCAAAGTTGAATCTGGCATTCCTCAAGGTTCTGTGCTTGGACACCTTTTATTTTCTCTATTATTTTCTCTTTAAAATGTTTTTATTGTGCAAAGACTGTTGTAAAAAACAAAATAACAGGATCAGTGTTTAAAATGAAAAAGGTCTGTTAATTTTTTTTTTTTTACATTTCAGAACACGTTTACAGCCAAACTAGATTGACAATGAGCTAAATTAAACTACATTGGAAATTAGCTAAATGAAAAGTACTTAAAATGGGCAATATGTAGAAATCGCTTCGGTATGCTCTGCTCCAGAGAGTAGCAAACGGCACCCTATTCCCTATATAGTGTACTACTTTTGACCAGGGCACATAGGACACTGGTCAAGAGTAGAGCACTATGTTGAAAATAGGGTACCATTCGGGACTCAGACTATTATGTGCCCATTATTGTTGATCATACTGCATATACAGTAGGACTATCATTTACATGTTACATGTTCAAATATTTTCCAATATCATTGCTCTTAAGCTTGCCATTCTTTATGGTGCAGGAAATTGTCAAGAAAGCCTCCAAATCCAGTTGCCAGAGGTCATCTTTGCCCGTGACCTTTCACTGAGATTAGATTTTGCACATGCTTCCCCAGGACTCTTATTGGGAGAGACCATGAGTGCTTTCCTACATTCTAAGATGGTGGCATTTACTGCCGACATTTCCTCCTACTTGACATATGATGGGATTATATTCTAATGTTTATTTCTCTGCATCCACTTCTGTTAAGTGGCTGAGAGAAATCGAATGGAAATCCTTAAAGGTTCCAGCAATTCTGCAGCGAAAGCCATCACAAGTAAACAGACACAATGATACACAGACCACAAACACACCCCCTTACAGAAAAACCACAGGATTTCACATGTGGAAAATCACATTTTCACAGGTGTAGTTTCATGTTATCACATAAACTTTACATAAGATCACACATGATCATATGAAAATGTGTTTTTGGAACACTTCACGTGTTCACGTGAAATTCATGTGTTTTTTTCTGTAAGGGATGTGAACACAGATGTATACAAATGTATACAAGTCTCGTAAATGTATGTTATGTGCATAGACACATAGACATCCCTAACAGCACACATCATATGCAAAACATGCACACGTGCGTGCACATACAAATGCACACATGCACGCATGCACACACGCACACATACACACACACAACCCTGTGCGGAGATCCCTGCCTGCCATATATAATTTACAATTGGTGGTTGAATAATCAGTTGACGTGCAGCTCAGGGAGTTCTGTGGTTAATGAGTGCCTCTCCACATAAGCAGTTTACAGGAGTTATCGAAAACATGAGGCTTCTGTCAAAATGTCAATGAATCTCAATTTACCCACAAACTTAATCACATGGGGAAGGTTTAATGCGGGCAGGCAACTATAAACGCCCAGCTTCCTCTTCCTAAAGCCTGTCGCATGCTTCCCAGTCTAAACAGTTTGTGCACATATTATGACGACATTTTGTGACGTTTTTGTTCGTTTTGGTATTCGGGAAGTTTATTTTCCGGCTGTTCACGCACACATTTTTTCATGAGGCAAGTCCAAGTTTGGTAGCCGAATTTTACGCCCCTTCATCAGTGATTGATCAACATTAGGGACGGGAACTATGGATGTGATTCTTCAATGAAGTGTTTGCTGTCATTCAACGAGAGAGAGGAGAGAGTGCAGCAGCTAGGCCCTAATATCTGCAGTACGCTACTAGTTTTCATGCTAATTTTTTCACTTGACAAGTACTGCAGCAAACATCTTAGCTAGATGTAAAAATGCGAAACTAAGAACTCCTGGGCAAATAAATCCAAATTAATTACAGATTATTTTGAGGAAGTGTTATGGCTATGCTGTTGCTACGGTGGCTCAAGAGGGCCAAACGAGTAATATTGCCGCTTTTTTCTCGTTTTTCAAGCGAAGGTCTTTAGGGAGTATGCGAGCACAGATGTTCGCTTTACCATAGCTGAGTTCTGCTAGGAGCAAACCGAACCTATGAATGCGGATGCCTTTACACTGTATTCAGAAGTACTGATAAAAAAGACAACTGGTAGGCTGATTAACATATTGTAACGGCTTTCTTCTTCCTCCTCTAATGAGGAGTAGTAGGAAGGATCGGAAGACCAAAATGCAGCGTGGTACGTATCCATAATGACTTTTAATGAGAAATGAATACGACAAAATACAAACTAACAAAGTGAAACCAAAATGAAAACCGAAACAGTCCCGTAACGTGAAACACACAAACACTAAACAGGAAATAACCACCACGAAACCCAGGTGGAAAAGGCTACCTAAGCTGCCCTCAGTCCTGAGCTGCCCCTCAGTCCTGAGCTGCCCCTCAGTGCCAGAGGCGCCCCTCAGTCCAGAGGCGCACCTTAGTCCAGTGGGCTCTTTATTGGGGTTCCCAGTCCGATCTGCGGCGAGGGTCGCTGCTCTGAAGACGTTACTGAAGCGGGTAAGACTATGTGGAGTGGGGTCCACGTCCCGCGCCAGGGCCGCCACCGCGGACAGATGCCCACCCAGACCCTCCCCTATAGTTTAGGTTTTGCGGTCGGAGTCCGCACCTTGACCATAGTTTGCTGTGTATGTTTCTATGTTTTGTTTGTCAGGGTGTGACCTGAGTGGCATTCTATGTTGTATGTCTAGTTTGTTTATTTCTATGTGTTTGGCCTGATATGGTTCTCAATCAGAGGCAGGTGTTTGTCGTTGTCTCTGATTGGAGCCATATTTAGGTAGCCTGTTTTGTATTGTGGGGTGTGGTGATTGTTTCTGTTGGTGTGTATTAGTGTTCACATTTCGGGACTGTTGCGTCTTCGTTTATTTTGTTCAGTTTATTGTTTGTTCTTTATTTAAGTATTCGAATAAATATGAATACTCACCACGCTGCGTATTGGTCCGACATTTCCTACTCCTCAGATGAGGAGGACGAAGACTATCGTTACACATATATTCTTAAAAAACAGCCATTAATGTAAAAGCAATGATTTTAAAATAACACTGATCAGATCTGTTGTATTGAAGAACACGATAATGGTCTTCCACTGTGATGGTGCCACCTTTTAACATCCATTTTGTGATTCATTATTTATCTTTTACATTTTTTTTCTGGAGGAGATAATGACAGCATCATCCTCTCACCTGGGGATAGACCGAGGGTGTGAGCAGGGGTGTATGTGCATGGGGAGGGTGTGGGTGGTGACACCAGAGGCAGCGACTGTCTGTCAGAACTCCCTAGGCAACCCAGCGAGGACGTCTGAGCGAGACACCCCCCACCAACCCCGCCCTGTCCCCCAGCCAGCTTAAACCCACCCGTCCCCCTCCTCAGAACCCCCACTGGTACCAGCCACACTGTGTCTATGTCTGCATACTGCTGGCTAACGCAAACCATTGCAGCAGGAGTCTGCAACCCTCGGGTCCTGCACCATCTCTCGCTCGCTCACGCTCTCTCTCTCTCACACTCACACTCCAGATGCGCAGTGACTCCTCGACCCCTCCTGAACACGAACAGGACGGGAGGATGAAAAGTGGAGAGGATGCACAGTCACGGAGCTCTGTGTGCCTTTTAGGAACATCTCTCCACGAAACGGAAGACTGCTGAAACTGTATTGTATGATCTGTACTAGAGGCTGATTCTCCAACCGGCTGCCTGGTGGTGCTGTGAGGTGTATGCACATTTATATTCTCTGTAGGATTTTCATTTACTGTCAATGTCGACATTTCACATCCCTAGTGAAAAACACTGATGATAGAGTGCTGGAATTGAGATTAACAAAAACATTGTATATATTAGGCTTTCTACCGCCCCTCTCCTATTACCCCTCTTGCCCCTCTCGCTTTTCCCTAAGATAGTTTTTCACACATTCGCAGGAGGGCTGTTATGGAGACACTAATGTGATCTGGACAGCAATCAATCTCCTTGATAAAACGTAACGACAACTTAAATGACTTACAAAATGTCATGCTTATTAAAGTGTAATTACTTAAAGAGTGTGGCAAATTTAGGTAATGAGTTGCAAAACAGGGATATTTTTAAGAAAACAGGTTCTGGAAAATCTATAGGGGGACCAGATATTGTGAAGTCTACCGATTAGCGTCCCATCTCCTCACTTTGACATGAGCTTATCTTCGTCGACATCTTCTGCTATCGACGTCCGTGGTATCAGGACATCTTCCTAAGCTGTTTTGTCATTTGTCCCCTTTTTAACAAAGACAGACAGGGCGAGGACAGGACGGAGAGGCTCTGGCTGTGTGCCAAATTGCACCATATTCCCTATGCAGTGCACTACTTTAGACCGGAGCCCAATGAGGAAGCACCCTGTGTCAGCTCTACTCTCAATACTCTGAAGGATACCAGGTTGGTTGGTTCCATGCAAGAGCAGGCACTCTCCAATGTAAGCCTGTGCTATAGTGGAGGACTCCTCCAATTTGATTGGATCTCTTACGACATGATATAAACCCCATAACATCTAACTGGTTGTGCCTTCATTAACTTATTCTCATTTACTTTCATTTACTCATTTACTTATGCTGCAGTAGTTTATGTGTCGGGGGGCTAGGGTCAGTCTGTTATATCTGGAGTATTTCTCCTGTCTTATCCGGTGTCCTGTGTGAATTTAAGTATGCTCTCTCTAATTCTCTCTTTCTCTCTTTCTTTCTTTCTCTCTCTCTCGGAGGACCTGAGCCCTAGGACCATGCCTCAGGACTACCCGGCATGATGACTCCTTGCTGTCCCCAGTCCACCTGGCCGTGCTGCCTGCTTCCAGTTTCAACTGTTCTGCCTATGGAACCCTGACCTGTTCACCGGACGTGCTACCTGTCCCAGACCTGCTGTTTTCAAACTCTCAAGAGACAGCAGGAGCGGTAGAGATACTGCTCAAAAGATACCTCTCAATGATCGGCTATGAAAAGCCAACTGACATTTACTCCTGAGGTGCTGACTTGTTGCACCTCGACAACTCCTGTGATTATTTTATTTGACCCTGCTGGTCATTTATGAACATTTGAACATCTTGGCCATGTTCTGTTATAATCTCCACCCGGCACAGCCAGAAGAGGACTGGCCACCCCTCATAGCCTGGTTCCTCTCTAGGTTTCTTCCTAGGTTTTGGCCTTTCTAGGGAGTTTTTCCTAGCCACCGTGCTTCTACACCTGCATTGCTTGATGTTTGGGGTTTTAGGCTGGGTTTCTGTACAGCACTTTGATATATCAGCTGATGTAAGAAGGGCTATATAAATACATTTGAATTTGAAATAAATTTGATTTGATTTGACTTTCTTTGTCAATTTATGCACACATTTCTCTTGTGTTTTGAAGGCTAATGCATAGTTACTGACACATACTGTCACAGGAACACACATACACCCATGAGCTCGCGCACACACACACACACACACACACACACACACACACACACACACACACACACACACACACACACACACACAACAACACACACACAAAACACACACACACACACACACACACACACACACACACACACACACACACACAAAACGTCTGTCTCCGATTTCCCACTCCTGAGGTAAAAGATAGATCCTGCTCTCACTCTGGTTTCCGCAGAGAACTTATTATTTTTTTATTTATTTAACTAGGCAAGTCAGTTAAGAACAAATTCTTATTTTCAATGACGTCCTAGGAATAGTGGGTTAACTGCCTTGTTAAGGGGCAGACCGACAGATTTTTACCTTGTCAGCTCGGGGATTCAATCTTGCACCTTGGACTAGTAACCTTTCGGTTACTAGTCCAACACTCTAACCACTAGGCTGCCTGCAGCTAATTATCTACAAATAGGTCCAATATGACAAACCACAGCCTTCCATCAATGTTTGCCTTGTGCTCTCTGTGTGTTGAACAAGAATGAAGATGGAGTAAAAGGAGAAAAAGCGAGTCAGACAGTTAGAGGACGAGTGAAAGGTAGATGAGGTAAAGGAAAGGAAAGAGGGCGGGTAAAAAAGAGGGAGGTAAATGCATAAACATAAGAAATAGAGATAAAATAAAACAACAAGAGAATGTAGAGAACGTGTGACAGAGATGGCCATAGGAGGACAGTGAGTGAAGGATTGACCAAGGAAAACGGTCCCGACTATGTTATGCCTGTTGCCATTGACGACGGCAGCAGCACACACACAGGCCACATCCATTTAGTTCCCAGCATGCCTCGTGATAATCTTCATGGCTCACAGTGCCATCGCTGTCTGTCTCATTTCCATAGAAAAACTCATTTAGACGCAGGTCTGCTAGGAGGACTCCAGCGCATCAATGGCTGCTTGATTAGATCCTCACCTCCAATATGCACATTGCTAGCAACATTTGAATATTTATTAGCAGCGTCACCAATGAATGAATGCACATCCCCCCTGCTCTCATGCCCACGCTCATCTTAAGTGTACTTCTGCACTGCTCTTAATTTTGGGTAGCCACAAAGTGACAGCTCTCCAGATAATCTGCTTATTGTTCCTTCCCTGAGCCACTATCATCTGCTATTTAAAGTGTCAAAACCGCACTGCGCTTTGTCTTGTTGTTCTTTATTCTCCATGGGAACCAACGATCCTAAGGAGGACAGGAAATGAATACAGAGGATGTGTATCAAAGCGACACATTTAACAGGAAATACATTTGGCATTCATTTCGGCTCAAGATCAATGTCTGGTTGCATAATGGCAGCCTCATAAAGGATGCAGGCGGTATGGATGGTAGCAGAAGGTAGCGTGGTGATTAAATGCCAAGTTGCCACATCTGGATCCATATCCCCGGAGAACAGCCCAGTCAAATCAAATCAGAGCACAGTTTACAGAGATCTGGAACATTCCAGGTTTGGTTAAGCTCCTTTACAATGATGTTGCATGTCGGGGTGTTGGGAGGACAAGCTCAGTATTCTCTTTAGGGATTTTACTTGGTACGATTTAACGATACAATCTCACAAAAATTGTATTCAATATACAGTTGAAGTCGGAAGTTTACATACACCTTTGCCAAATACATTTAAACTCAGTTTTTCACACTTCCTGACATTTAATCCTAGTAAAAATTCCCTGTCATAGGTCAGTTAGGATCACCACTTTATTGTAAGAATGTGAAATGTCAGAATAATTGTAGAGAGAATGATTTATTTCAGTTTTCATCACATTCCTAGTGGGTCAGAAGTTTACATACACTCAATTAGTATTTGGTAGCATTGAGTTTAAATTGTTTAACATGGGTCAAACGTTTCGGGTAGCCTTCCACAAGCGTCCCACAATACGTTGGGTGAATTTTGGCCCATTCCTCCTGACAGAGCTGGTGTAACTGAGTCAGGTTTGTAGGCCTTCTTGCTCGCACACGCTTTGTCAGTTCTTTCCCCAAATTTTCTATACGTGTGAAGTCAGGGCTTTGTGATGGCCACCCCAATACCTTGACTTTGTTGTCCTTACGCCATTTTGCCTCCACTTCGGAAGTATGCTTGGGGTCATTGTCCATTTGGAAGACCCATTTGCGACCAAGCTTTAACTTCCTGACTGATGTCTTGAGATGTTGCTTCATGATGCCATCTATTTTGTGAAGTGCACCAGTCCCTCCTGCAGCAAAGCACCCCCACAACATGATGCTGCCACCCCCGTGCTTCACGTTGGGATGGTGTTGTTCGGCTTGCAAGCCTCCCCCTTTTTCCCAAAAAAATAACGATGGTCATTATGGCCAAACAGTTATATTTTTGTTTCATCAGACCAGAGGACATTTCTCCAAAAAGTACGATCTTTGTCCCCATGTGCAGTTGCAAACTGTAGTCTGCCTTTTTTATGGCAGTTTTGGAGTTCTTCCTTGCTGAGCGGCCTTTCAGGTTATGTCGATATAGGACTTGTTTTACTGTGGATATAGATACTTTTGTACCTGTTTCCTCCAGCATCTTCACAAGGTTCTTTGCTGTTGTTCTGGGATTGATTTGCACTTTTTTCACCAAAGTACGTTCATCTCTAGGAGACAGAATGCATCTCCTTCCTGAGCGGTATGATGGCTGTGTGGTCTGATGGTGTTTATACTTGCGTACTATTGTTTGTACAGATGAACGTGGTACCTTCAGGCGTTTGGTAATTGCTCCCAAGGATGAACCAGACTTGTGGAGGTCTACAATTTTTTTTCTGAGGGCTTGGCTAATTTCTTTTGATTTTCCCATGATGTCAAGCAAAGAGGCACTGAGTTTGAAGGTTGGCCTTGAAATACATTCACAGGTACACCTCCAATTGACTCAAATTATGTAAATTAGCCTAACATGACATAATTTTCTGGAATTTTCCAAGCTGTTTAAAGGCAGAGTCAACTTAGTTTATGGAAACTTCTTACCCACTGGAATTGTGATACAGTGAATTATAAGTGAAATAATCTGTCTGTAAATAATTGTTGTAAAAATGACTTGTGTCAAGCACAAAGTAGATGTCCTAACTGACTTGCCAAAACTATAGTTTGTTAACAAGACATTTGTGGAGTGGTTGAAAAACGAGTTTTAATGACTCCAACCTAAGTGTATGTAAACTTCCGACATAAAAATAATCTATAATCTGTTCCACATGGATGTAGTCAGTGCTAGATGTTCCCAGCACAGAAATCAAATGATTAGAAAGGGCATCCCCATTTAAGTCAAGGATTATAGTTCTGTGGTTCCCAGCTTACTAGATAGATGATGAAACAGGACTTACATCGCTGACTCCAGCCTCCAGGATCTTCACACCTGTCTCCTTCTCCAGCTGCTTCTTCTGCTGAACTACATGGGGAGAAACATAAAAAAGGCAAGAGTTGTGTGTGAGTGTAATTGTTATATACAGTACCAGTCAAAAGTTTGGACACACCTACTCATTCAAGGCTTTTTCTTTATTTTTACTTTATTCTACATTGTATAATAATAGTGAAGACATCAAAACTATGAAATAACACTTATGGAATCATGTAGTAACCAAAAAAGTGTAAAACAAATCAAAATATATTAGATTCTTCAAAGTAGCCACCCTTTGCCTTGATGATAGCTTTGCACGCGTTTGGCATTCTTTCAACCAGCTTCACCTGGAATGCTTTTCCAACAGTCTTGAAGGAGTTCCCACATATGCTGAGCACTTGTTGGCTGCTTTTCCTTCACTCTGCGGTCCAACTCATCCCAAACCATCTCAATTGGGTTGAGGTCGGCTGATTGCGGAGGCAGTACTCCATCACTCTTCTTTTTGGTGAAATAGCCCTTACACAGCCTTGAGGTGTGTTGGATCATTGTCAGAATGCTGTGGTAGCCATGCTGGTTAAGTGTGCCTTGAATTGTAAATAAATCACCAAAAGTGTCGCCAGCAAAGCACTCCCACACCATCACACCTCCTACTCCATGCTTCACGGTGGGAACCACACATGCGGAGATAATCTGTTCACCTACTCTGTGTCTCACAAAGACACAGCGGTTGGAACCAAAAATCTCAAAATTGAACACATCAGACCAAAGGACAGATTTCCACCAGTCTAATGTCCATTGCTCGTGTTTCTTGGCCCAAGCAAGTCGCTTCTTATTATTGGTGTCCTTTAGTAGTGGTTTCTTTGTAGCAATTCGACCATGAAGGTCTGATTCACGCAGCATTTATCTGGGCTGCAATCTGAGGCTGGTAACTCTAATTAACTTATCCTCTGCAGCAGAGGCAACTCTGGGTCTTCCTTTCCTGTGGCGGTCCTCATGAGAGCCAGTTTCATCATAGCACTTGATGTTTTTTGCGACTGCACTTGAACATTTTCTGGATTGACTGACCTTCATGTCTTAAAGTAATAATGGACTGTCGTTTCTCTTTGCTTATTTGAGCTGTTTTTGCCATAATATGGTCTTGGTATTTTACCAAAAAGGACTATCTTCTGTATACCACCCCTACCTTGTCACAACACAACTGATTGGCTCAAACGCATTAAGGAAAGAAATTCCACAAATTCATTTTTAACAAGGCACACCTGTTAATTGAAATGAATTCCAGGTTATTGCCTCATGAAGCTGGCTGAGAGAATGCCAAGAGTGTGCCAAAGCTGTCATCAAGGCAAAGGGTGGCTACTTTGAAGAATCTCAAATATAAAATATATTTTGATTGTTTAACACTTTTTTGGGGTTACTACATGATTCCATATGTGTTATTTCATAATGTTGATGTCTTCACTATTATTCTACAATGTAGAAAATAGTAAAAATAAAAGAAAAACCCAGAAACCCAGGAATGAGTAGGTGTCCAAACTTTTGACTGGTACTGTATATATATATATTTTTTTGCTGTGTTTTAGTGAGAGGAATGAATGACGCAGAAGAACATGTTTGACCTTCCAGTTCTATAATGGAACAGGAGACTGTGAGAAAGAGTGTGTGACAGTGTAAGTGTGTATTAAAGATAGATGAATTCTCTCACAGTTTATTGTGCAACGTTTCTACCCGAAGCTCTTCGTCAGCCTATAACTCCAACTCAAACTCCAAGCTCATCAGTGACTGTTCAAAGTCACACTTACAGTTGGCTACGGTACACCAGGTGAGATTTTGAAAGAGTTTGCCCAACCACCCTACATGATCACAGAATACCCTACAGTACAGTGTCTAGAGCACATATGTGGATTGGAGATTTTCTTGTTGCTTTGCTCTGAGGACTTTTTTTTGTGGGGGGGGGGGGGGGTAGTTATCCTAGCGGTTAAGAGCGTTAGACTAGTAACCAAAAGGTTGCTGGTTCAAATCCTTGAGCTGACTAGGTGAAAAATCTGTTGTCGTGTCCTTGAGAAAGGCACGTCAAAGGCAAGTTGCTTTGGATAAGAGTGTCTGCTAAATTACTAAAACTTAAAGTGTTTAGGGGCCAGACCTTTGCACATAGTCAGCTGCCGAGGCACCAGTGAATGTTTACATTGTTAAATTATTTTAATGTAAAAGTGCTAGTTGATCTACTGCATAATTAATTGTTATTGGTTCTTGCAGTACTTAATAGGATCACACTATGAGTTTGATCCATACATCTATTGATCAATTCAAGTATTCCCACGCTAGTTCTAAATGCAATATTTAACAAAGATATTGTCATGAAAATCAAAGTAAGTGACGCAGCGACTGAACGTCCAACATTTAAGATCTACACTTGGCAGACTTTGTTTTATTCTGGTCATGTCTACCCCTTTGAATCCCTTGCTTTGATGGATACATTTATATTGAATTTACAAAATCAAAGGGGTCTTAATAGATTATGCCAAATAATATGGTGAATAGAGCATAATTTTAATTGAGTTTGTTAGCATGTGAATGTACCAGGAAATAAGGGGAGAAGAGAAAGAGGGAGAGCCAGGGAAAGAGAATGAGAATGAGAGAGGGTCCTTTAAATCCCATTTACCCAGATGAAGGGTATGCAAATTACCCTGAAGAGCTGAACCTTACTTCACTCCTCAAATTCTGCAAAGACCTGTTTAATTAGTATTTTAATCAATCCCAATGATTCCACGCACTGCTCAATTTATGCAGCATTCCAAATAATGAAGCATGTTACTTTAGTGCCATCATTAGGAGGGCTACTTACAGCCCTCTCTCTCTCTCTCTCCCTCTCCTTCTCCGACATCCCGCAAGCGCTGATCACCCTATCGTCTCATCAGCGATCACCGTAGCGATGGCGACGTCTAAATGATACTGTCAGGACTTATGGAATTAAGACTGGGGGGAAAGCGAGAGTGAAAGAGTGAAGGAATAGGGGGGATACATCCACAGCATAGAGATCCACTAGGCCAACATACATCACAAAGAGAGTATAGAAAATCAGTTGTGGGGAAAAGCAGCCATCTTGGTTCAACCTGGTGGTGCTGGTGTTATTTAGGAGGGGTAATGAGGCAGCCATCTTGGTTGAACCTGGCGGTGCTGGTGTTATTTAGGAAGGGCTAATGAGGCAGCCATCTTGGTTCAACCTGGTGGTGCTGGTGTTATTTAAGAGGAGGTAATGAGGCAGCCATCTTGGATCTGTGTTTTATTTCAGAGGGGGTAATGAGGGAGGTAATTAGGGCCAGCTGGGTGGGGGGAGTTGGGCGACGGAAAGGTCACCCTCAGCGTTTAGTCTTAATGAGGACCCCTCAGGGAGCTGAGGATGAGTATAGAGCCAGTCAAAACACTGCGATGAGCCTTACATCAACACACAGTCTACCTTCTATCTATTGGCTCGGATACCGTTCCAGTTTGACTGACAAGCTGAAAAGATCTAGCGTATGCTAAAAACAAAGAAGCCTGAAGGTCACTATCTTTCTACCTCTAGATTAACTTTCAACTCATCGACCGGCAGCCCACTACTTCTTGCTTTAGGAAATTTAAATGGAAATACATGGGGTTCATCATGTGCAATAATTGGCAATTGTAAAGGTCCACAGGGATTCATGCTTGGCCTGAGCTTTCTGAGATGTTTCACATTCTCTGTTCCTATAGCTGGAGTCATTTACAGAATAAACACAAACCCAGATGAAGTTTACTCCTTGCTGTTATACTGCAACCATTTTATTCATTTTAACGTCCAAAATATTTAAGACAGACTGTGAAAACTCATGTGAAGTCTAATTTTCAAGTTGTTTCCCCACTGATTTCAATTAGCAATTGTCTGTGTCTCCCTCGTTTTATTTCTGATATGCGGATTTCAGCTCCCCAGCTGTTCAGATCATCTTTTTGGTCACGCTGTCTTATTGCCCTGAATCAAATTAAACACAATCTAAAACCAACGGAAAATCTAACAGCTTCAGCCTCTTAGTTTGTGTATTAACAAAAATGGTAACACTCTACATTAAGGTACCCTTCATGTTATTATCCTAACGTAAAGTGTTACCATAGAAAATAGAAAAGTCACTACAGGAAAATATCTTCTGAACTGCTGACTTGAGTTGGAGGGGAAGATGGGAATAATTCAAACGCAATACATATCATAAAATAGTAACAAGTGGCCTCTCCACCCAGCCTCCAGCCCCATCCTGAGAAGTCAAGATGTCTGAAGGAGTTTTGGAAAAGGAGGTCAATTTAATCAGCAATCTGATGCCTCAATGTCCTTGGCCAAATTGCACACTTACACTAGACATTGCTCGCGTCCCAAATGCCTTTTGGGAAGCAACCTTACACCTCTGCACAGATCTATCGATTTTGTCTGTGTAAAACAGAGGACAATATTCAGGCATTGCTCATCACTGATTCTGACACAGTGAATATGTTGAAGTTGTCCGTATTATCTAGACAGATGGAATATTACTATGCATTTTATGTAATTTCCCATGAAAATATGACTATGAATATAATACAGATCATAATTTGTCAGGTTCGCATTTGGAGTCGGCACGCTGGCCAGCGTTGTTGTTGCTCCGACGAGACACGAAGCGTAGATGACAAAATGCATATTTCACGACCCTCTGACTGATCTTTTAATACTGAATATGCATCTCCATCCTTCCCATCTATCTCCTCCCGCCCTCCACTGCTCCTCAGGTTGTCTATTCAGCACATCCATCTCTCCGGGCAAACAAAATGAAAGTGTTTATTGCGAAGGAGGGAGGGATGACACTCGCGCCTCCACAGCCGTTACCCTTATCAGTGGCAATCACTCCAATATTAAAGCTGCCATTCTGCCCGTCACTTTCCCCTGCTGCACATATGAAGGCTGTCTGTGCATAGCTACTGTATCTCTGAGAGAGAAGGAGCGAGAGAGGGGGAGGGAGAGGGGGATACAAATGACTGGATAGCCATCTCAGAGAGAGAGAGGGAGATGGGGATCTAGAGAAGGAAGGATGGATGCATCCGATTCCCAGAGACAGATGAGATGCATCGCCCACCGTTCATTTTTCAGTCATAATCAGGGGGATGGAATGATCATTTTTTTTAATATACCTCGATCTGCCTCTGTAGCACAGAGATGCCATCAAATCAACAACTGTGAAAAATGACATATTTATTGTATATTGCACATTTACCAATCTCTTTGACCAGCTTTTGAAATGCAAAATAGTTCACAGATATTGTTCTCTTTACATAGATGACATCATATATTATTTGTATTCTGCACTGAGGTAGATGGCATCCAAGGGTTTAAGAGTAGTAGCAGCTGCACTTTGATAAATAATATCCCCATAATCAAGAACAGATTAAATGTTGACTGAATAATCTGCTTCCTATTGCTTGGAGAAAGACATGATCTGTTTCTGTAGAAAAAGTCAATTTTAAATCTAAACTACTTAACCAGCTCATCTACGGTATATGTTTTTTAAATGTCAAATCCATATCAATCCAAATGCCTAAATATTTATCTGCGGGAACACGTTCGATTGGAGAACCATCTAATGAGTGAACGTGTATTTCATCTGAAACATTCTTAAAAGAGTTTAAAAACAACATTTATTTTCTTTTACCCATATTAAGCACACGTTTTAAATCAGCAAGTGATTCCTGTATAGCTATAAAATCTGCCTGTAGTTTTGAAATAGCCAGATCAACAGTCGGGGCAATAACATACATACTAGTATCATCTACATACAGATGAAGTTTACACTTTTTAACGGATTGACCAATGGTGTTTATATAAATAGTGAAGAGAACAGGTCCCAAACGCTAAATACATTTCTCGGGTAAAAAAAAAAGCAAAGTTGAAGAATCTTAGCTAGACAAGAAAGCCTTGAAATGGGGTGATTATCATTAAGATCTCTACTAAGATCTCTACTTTATGGAGTGGCACCACAAGAGCTGATTTCCATACTTTTGGAATATTTCCTGATAACAATGTTGAATTAAAAATGTGGGTTATTGATCCAACAATAATGGGCGCTGCACCCTTATCAGACCAGGATCCAATTGGTCGGCCCCTGTAGATTTATTGTTGTCTATTGCTAGCAAACCAATTTTCTGTAAATAGAATAAAAGAAAAGCTTTGACTATCATTTCTCTATTCATTCAGTGAGTTTCCCCTATCAGCATCCAGCCCAATATCATTGTGAATAGGCTTAGAAGTTATTTCAAAATGAGATAGCCCTCTGAAATAAAATGGTGATTAAAATGCATCAATGATGGCATTTTTTTCTGTAAACAGGCAAGTGTCTGAATGTATTTGTTTTCGCAGAGAGGAGGAAGTAGAACCCTTCAGGGATTTGACAGTTTTCCAGAATTTAACTGGGTTCCCATGACAATCCAAAAGAGCAGTTACATAAATCAGATTTAGCCTTTCTGATTTGTTTTACACAATGATTCCTCAGTTGCTAAAATCTTGCCAGTGATCCTGGCATCTTTTATGAATGACTTCTAATAATTCCAGAGTGTACCAGGCATTCGATCACCTTTAACCCTTCATTTTTTAAAGGGAGCATAATTACGCACAATAGTATTGAAGACATCTGCAAAAAGGCACAAAGCTAAATCAGGTTCAGGGATAGCTGAAATACAATCAAGGTCGCTAAAATAAAGATCATGTAAAAAAAAGCCTGTTCACTAAACTTTTTAAAGTTTCCTGTTTGTGATGATACGAGGCTTCGATTTTTGTATTCAAGACTGGTCACAATCTTGGGCAAAGATTCCAGTAGAAACATACAGCTCTGGAAAAAATTTAGAGATCACTGCAAAATGATCAGTTTCTCTGGTTTTACTATTTATAGGTCTGTGTTTGGGTAAAATGAACATTTTTGTTTTAATCTATAAACTACTGACAACATTTCTCCCAAATTCCAAATAAAAATATTGTCATTTATAGCATTTATTTGCAGAAAATGACAACTGGACAACATAATTTAAAAAATGCAGTGTTGTCCGACCGGGAATAATACAAAGAAAATAAGTTCATATTCATTTCTAAAGGCTTTCGACTCTGTCAATCACCACATTCTTATCGGCAGACTCAACAGCCTTGGTTTGTCAAATGACTGCCTCGCCTGGTTCACCAACTACTTCTCTGATAGAGTTCAGTGTGTCAAATCGGAGGGCCTGTTGTTCGGACCTCTGGCAGTCTCTATGGGGGTGCCACAGAGTTCAATTCTCGGGCCGACTCTTTTCTCTGTATACATCAATGATGTCGCTCTTGCTGCTGGTGATTCTCTGATCCACCTCTATGCAGACGACACTGTTCTGTATACTTCTTGGCCCTTCTTTGGACACTGTGTTAACAACCTCCAGACGAGTTTCAATGTCATTACAACTCTCCTTCCGTGGCCTCCAACTGCTCTTAAATGCAAGTAAAACTAAATGCATGCTCTTCAACCGATCGCTGCCCGCACCTGCCCGCCCGTCCAGCATCACTACACTGGACGGTTCTGACTTAGAATATGTGGACAACTACAAATACCTAGGTGTCTGGGTAGACTGTAAACTCTCCTTCCAGACTCACATTAAGCATCTCCAATCCAAAATTAAATCTAGAATTGGCTTCCTATTTCGCAACAAAGCATCCTTCACTCATGCTGCCAAACATACCCTCGTAAAACTGACCATCCTACCGATCCTCGACTTCGGCAATGTCATTTACAAAATAGCCTCCAACACTCTACTCAACAAATTGGATGCTGTCTATCACAGTGCCATGCGTTTTGTCACCAAAGCCCCATATACTACCCACCACTGCGACCTGTACACTCTCGTTGGCTGGCCCTCGCTTAATACTCGTCGCCAAACCCACTGGCTCCAGGTCATCTACAAGTCTTTGTTAGGTAAAGCTCCGCCGTATCTCAGCTCACTGGTCACCATAGCAACACCCACCCGTAGCACGGGCTCCAGCAGGTATATCTCATTGGTCACCCCCAAAGCCAATTCCTCCTTTGGCCGCCTTTCCTTCCAGTTCTCTGCTGCCAATGACTGGAAAGAACTGCAAAAATCACTGAAGCTGGAGACTCATATCTCCCTCACTAGCTTTAAGCACCATCTGTCAGAACAGCTCACAGATCACTGCACCTGTACATAGCCCAACTGTAAATAGCCCATCCAACTACTTCATCCCATACTGTATTTATGTATTTATCTTGCTCCTTTGCACCCCAGCATCTCTACATGCACATTCATCTTCTGCACATCTATCACTCCAGTGTTTAATTGGTATAATGTAGTTACATCGCCACCATGGCCTATTTATTGCCTTACCTCCCTTACCTTACCTCATTTGCACAGACTGTATATAGACTTTTTCTACTGTATTATTGACTGTATGTTTGTTTATTCCATGTGTAACTCTGTGTTGTTGTATGTGTCGAACTGCTTTGCTTTATCTTGGCCAGGTCGCAGTTGTAAACGAGAACTTGTTCTCAACTAGCCTACCTGGTTAAATAAAGGTGAAATAAAAAATAATTTAAAAATAAAATAAAATAACACATTCATAAATGGCAAAAAGGACAGAAAGAAGTTTTGAAATGTATGTCCTAAATCTAGGAGATATAAAAAAACAAGGAAATATACAGTACCAGTCAAAAGTTTGGACACACCTACTCATTCAAGGGTTTTTCTTTATTTTTTACTATTTTCTACATTGTATAACAATAGTGAAGACATCAAAATGATGAAATAACAGCTATGGGATCATGTAGTAACCAAAAAAAGTGTTAAACAAATCAAAATATATCTTATATGTTAGATTCTTCAAAGTAGCCACCCTTTGCATTGATGACAGCTTTGCACACTCTTGGCATTGTCTCAACCATCTTCACCTGGAATGCTTTTTCAACAGTATGGAATGAGTTCTGAGATATGCTGAGCACTTGTTGGCTGCTTTTCCTTCACTCTGTGGTCTAACTCATCCCAAACCATCTCAATTGGGTTGAGGTCGGCTAATTGTGGAGGCCAGGTCATCTGATGCAGCACTCCATCAATCTCCTTCTTGGTCAAATAGCCCTTACACAGCCTGGAGGTGTGTTGGGTCATTGTCCTGTTGAAAAACAAATGATAGTCCCACTAAGCACAAACCAGACGGGATGGCATATCGCTGCAGAATGCTGTGGTAGCCATGCTGGTTAAGTGTGGCTTGAATTACAAATAAATCACAGACGGTGTCACCAGCAAAGTAATCCCCACACCATCACACCTCCTCCTCCATGCTTCATGGTGGGAACCACACATGCTGAGATCATCCGTTCACCTACTCCGCGTCTCACAAAGACACGGCGGTTGGAACCAAAAATCTCACATTTGGACTCATCAGACCAAAGGACAGATTCTCACCAGTCTAATGTTCCTTGCTCGTGTTTCTTGGCCCAAGCAAGTCTCTTTCTTCTTATTGGTTTCCTTTAGTAGTGGTTTCTTTGCAGCAATTCGACCATGAAGGCCTGATTCACGTAGTCTCCTCTGAACAGTTGATGTTGAGGTGTGTCTGTTACTTGAACTCTGTGAAGCATTTATTTGGGCTGCAATTTCTGAGGCTGGTAACTCTAATGAAGTTATCCTCTGCAGCAGAGGTAACTCTGAGTTTTCCTTTCCTGTGGCGGTCCTCATGAGAACCAGTGTCATCATAGCGCTTGATGGGTTTTGCGACTGCACTTGAAGAAACTTTCAAAGTTCTTGAAATGTTCTGTTTTGACTGACCTTCATGTCTTAAAGTAATGATGGACTGTCGTTTGTCTTTGCTTATTTGAGCTGTTCTTGCCATAATATGGACTTGGTCTTTTACCAAACAAGGCTATCTTCTGTATACAACCCCTACATTGTCACAACACAACAGATTGGCTCAAACACATTAAGTAAAGAAATTCCACAAATTAACTTTTTTAAAGGCACATCTGTTATTAATTGAAATGCATTCCAGGTGACTACCTCATGAAGCTGGTTTGAGAGAATGCCAAGAATGTGCCAAGCTGTCATTACAGCCACAAAGGGGATGCTGCCGTGATATTCGAGGCATTATCAAGTGCTTGTTAAATTGTGAATGAGCGACTATTGGAGTGTGTACAGCCTGTGCAAAAACAAAGCAGAGCTCATGCCTTTCAAACAACCTTTTTCAAATCATCATTAGAGTCTCATCATGCAGCCATACTATGTATTAAAAATCAAAACATATTGCCCAATGTTTGTAGAACAACTAAAGTTACATTAATATCTCTAAATTAAGCATATAGGAGTACCTATTTCTTTGTTAACCGCTCAACACAGAATATCCGCATGTGCGCAACCCCGTCAAATCGTTCTGAGAAAATATTTATATTTGTTCATTTGTATTCTTCATAAAATAATATAAAATAATCCCACGGAATTATAAGCAAATCTTGTCTGCTAAATGAACTAGTGTAACCATTATGCTATTATTTTCTTCTGCAATATACTATATAAGTAACTGCTAGTAACCCAGAAGCACCAATGTGTCGGGGAAACACCGTACAGCTGGCGACCGAAGTCAGCGTGCATGCGCCCGGCCGCCACAAGGAGTCGCTAGAGCGCAATGGAACAAGGACATCCCAGCTAGCCAAACACTTCCTTAACCCGGACAACGCTGGGCTAATTGTGTGCCGCCTCATTGGACGGTATTATGATTTGAGATTATGCCGGTTAATTGTTTAGCTAGCTAGCTACCTAGCTAGCTACATGTCTAAACAAAAGACTCCACTTTGGCATTATTATTACATGACCCATTAATTTAGACAAGTGTGTTGGGTTAGTGTCATCTAATACTTATAGAAAATGTAGAAATATTTTTATCTGGACACTTTCTGTTTTTGATATTGCTAGTATACAGTCGTGGCCAAAAGTTTTCAGAATACGTTTTGAGAAAAATTAATTTCCACAAAGTTTGCTGCTTCAGTGTCTTTAGATATTTTTGTCAGATGTTACTATGGAATACTGAAGTATAATTACAAGCATTTCATAAGTGTCAAAAGCTTTTATTGACAATTACATGAAGTTGATGCAAAGAGTCAATATTTGCAGTGTTGACCCTTCTTTTTCAAGGCCTCTGCAATCCACCCTGGCATGCTGTCAATTAATTTCTGGGCCACATCCTGACTAATGGCAGCCCATTCTTGCATAATCAATGCTTGGAGTTTGTCAGAATTTGTGGGTTTTTGTTTGTCCATCTGCCTCTTGAGGATTGACCACAAGTTCTCAATGGGATTAAGGTCTGGGGAGTTTCCTGGCCATGGACCCAAAATATCGATGTTTTGTTCCCAGAGCCACTTAGTTATCACTTTTCCCTTATGGCAAGGTGCTCCATCATGTGGAAAAGGCATTGTTCATCACCAAACTGTTCCTGGATGGTTGGGAGAAGTTGCTCTCGAAGGATGTGTTGGTACCATTCTTTATTCATGGCCGTGTTCTAAGGCATAATTGTGAGTGAGCCCACTCCCTTGGCTGAGAAGCAACCCCACACATGAATGGTCTCAGGATGCTTTACTGTTGGCATGACACAGGACTGATGGTAGCGCTCACCTTGTCTTCTCCAGACAAGATTTTTTCCGGATACCCCTAACAATCGGAAAGTGGATTCATCAGAGAAAATTACTTTACCCCAGTCCTCAGCAGTCCAATCCCTGTACCTTTTGCAGAATATCAGTCTGTCCCTGATGTTTTTCCTGGAGAGAAGTGGTTCCTTTGCTGCCCTTCTTGACACCAGGCCATCCTCCAAAACTCTTCGCCTCACTCTGCGCGCAGATGCACTCACACCTGCCTGCTGCCATTCCTGAGCAAGCTCTGTACTGGTGGTACCCCGATCCCGCAGCTGAATCAACTTTAGGAGACGGTCCTGGCGCTTGCTGGACTTTCTTGGGCCCCCTGAAGCCTTCTTCACAACAATTGAACCGCTCTCCTTGAAGTTCTTGATGATCTGATAAATGGTTGATTTAGGTGCAATCTTACTGGCAGCAATATCCTTGCCTGTGAAGCCCTTTATGTGCAAAGCAATGATGACGGCACGTGTTTCCTTGCAGGTAACCATGCTTGACAGAGGAAGAACAATGATTCCAAGCACCACCCTCCTTTTGAAGCTTCCAGTCTGTTATTCGAAACTCAATCAGCATGACAGAGTGATCTCCAGCCTTGTCCTCGTCAACACTCACACCTGTGTTAACGAGAGAATCACTGACATGATGTCAGCTGGTCCTTTTGTGGCAGGGCTGAAATGCAGTGGAAATGTTTTTTTGGGGATTCAGTTCATTTGCATGGCAAAGAGGGACTTTGCAATTAATTGCAATTCATCTGAGCACTCTTCATAAGATTCTGGAGTATATGCAAATTGCCATCATACAAACTGAGGCAGCAGACTTTGTGAAAATGTATATCTGTGTCACTTTGGCCACGACTGTACAAGTAACCACTTCACTGTACCGTTTACACCTCTGTATCCTGTGCATGTGATAAATAAACGTAGATTTTATTTGATATAGTGTGTGTTTACCACATGGCCTTAAAGAGACCGCTGGGGCTAAGGGGAGTGGTGGAACTAGAGTTTTATGGGGTGGCCAAGGCTATTTCAGGGGGTCCATAGACCATGACAGAAAATTAGTGTGTAACCTAACCTGGCATCTAAGGAGCATGAATGAATCCTATGATGCTGATTAGAGGTAGAAGTGATAATTCACATTAACCCGGAGTTCTTCAATGTGGCAGATAGTGGTCCAAAGGGGTGACATCACTAGAATTCCTGTAACATACTATGAATAGTCAGTGTCTCTACCTCGGAACTGCAGCTAAATTTCTTTCTTTCTCTCTCTCACACACACACGCGCACGCACACGCACAAATACTGGAGAGCTTGGGTCACTCTGTTTTCATGAATATATAATCTGGGCCTATAAGTGTTGAACATCAAAAATATTTTCCGAAAAGAAAGCTCAAGCACCAAGGAGATAAGATAGCATTTGTGTTACATAAATTGCATAGTTTATTTACAGAAAAGAAATTTACAAAAAAATACACTGCAATTTGACATACCAGGTATCAAGAAGAAACGGACTTGAAATAATTATGGTGCCCATCAATATACAACAAGTATCATATTTATGCTCACATATATTATGTTTAACTGTCACCGAAAGCACTCACAAACTTCTACAGATGCACAATCGAGAGCATCCTGTCGGGCTGTATCACCGCCTGGTACGGCAACTGCTCCGCCCACAACCGTAAGGCTCTCAGAGGGTAGTGAGGTTGCACAACGCATCACCGGGGCAAACTACCTGCCCTCCAGGACACCTACACACCGATGTCACAGGAAGCCATAAAGATCATCAAGGACAACAACCACCCAAGCCACTGCCTGTTCACCCCGCTATCATCCAGAAGGCGAGGTCAGTACAGTGCATCAAAGCAGGGACCGAGAGACTGAAAAAACAGCTTCTATCTCAGGCCATCAGACTGTTAAACAGCCACCACTAACATTTAGTGGCCGCTGCCAACATACTGACTCACTCCAGCCACTTTAATAATGGGAATTGATGGAAATTATGTAAAAATTTACCACTAGCCACTTTAAACCAATGCCACTTAATATAATGTTTACATACCCTACATTACTCATCTCATATGTATATGTATATACTGTACTCTATATCATCTACTGCATCTTGCCATCTTTATGTAATACATGTATCACTAGCCACTTTAAACTATTACATTTACATTACATTTAAGTCATTTAGCAGACGCTCTTATCCAGAGCGACTTACAACTATGCCACTTTATGTTTACATACCTACATTAACTCATCTCATATGTATATACTGTACTCTATACCATCTACTGCATCTTGCCTATGCCGTTCTGTACCATCACTCATTCATATATCTTTATGTACATATCTTTATCCCTTTACACTTGTGTGTTATAAGGTAGTAGTTGTGGAATTGTTAGGTTAGATTACTTGTTGGTTATTACTGCATTGTCGGAACTAGAAGCACAAGCATTTCGTTACACTCGCATTTAACATCTGCTAACCATGTGTATGTGACAAATAAAATTTGATTTGATTTGATTTGATTGAACTATTAGCAAAGAAAAGTTTTGGAATGGCCTAACCAAGACCAAATAAACTGTGTGACATGATACCCTTTGGATTATATCATTTTAGAATGTCAGTTGACTAGCTAGTACACAGTGCAGGTTTTAATCATGACAATGCCAAATAATGCTAGGTAGATTTAAAACAGCATAATTCTGCGGTTTCTGGTGAGAACTGGAAAAAAAAATCACAAACTTATCCATGTTGAGGAGCGTCCCCTCCTTGACTCAACACTGAGAATCCGAGGTAACTTAAACTGTCATCAACCATTGTTGTCCTAAGGTGGGTAAATCAGTTTTAAAGCTGAGAAGCTTCTCTCGCAGAAGCACTGCTGACTGGTGTAACAACAGAAATCTTACAAAGTCGAAATAGCTCATGGAAGACCCTTTATAAGGTTCTAGAACACAACAAAGTCAAGGAGAGTAGACGGTCTGTCCTTCCACTTTTCTCTCTCCTATCAAGAAATCGAAATCTCGAAATCTGACTCAAAGGTCTGAGCAAAAAGCAAACAGAGGCTCCTCATTCAAGAATGTTGTACTCTTTGGGTTGAGAGACTGGACCCCTTGCATTATCTCGCAATTCTTCTTTGACAAACGCCTCTGTAGCTCAGCTGTGAGACTGTCAAGCACCTGATAAAAGATAGCTCTTTGGAAGCTCTCACCATCACTTTGGTCACTATTTTTCTGTCCTCCAGTGCTCATCATCAATGAGTCGTGAAATCTTAAGCTTGTTTTAGGCTGTCTTTTACACAATGTTTGTACACTTATTTTGCAGTGCTCTGCAATCTCTTCAACCTCTTTCCATAGTTCTCCAAAGTAACCCTCACTTCTGTAGTCCTGTAATGTGTCTGTAAGGGCACCTACTAGATCCACAGCTCTTGCTAGGTCAAGAGAGCTTGATTGGAGCATGTCAGAAAGACATTTGGCATCACCAAGCACTTTACAAAAGGTAACCAAAAGCCCTATGAAATGTAAATCTATCTGAGAAATAAGGCCCCCCGCCTCCACTGATCTATCACCACTATTTTCAAGTGTGAAATCCTGTAGCACTCTCAGAACTGCTGGAAGCCTGTCCCTCAGATTGCGGCATGCCATGTAACTGCAAGTCCACATTACATCCGTAAGTCTCTGTAGTTCCCTGGGGTGCTGCTGTGGATACAGCTCTTTCTTTCTGAACTGCAAGCCACTTGAGATGAACGTATGAGTCAGATACAAAGTTATAAAGCTTCTGCAGGAGTGCAAAAAAGTGAACTGCCTCAGACACTGATTTTACAGCATCGACAAGAACCAAATTCAAACAATGTGCATTACAGTTCACATAAAATGCAAATCTCGCACTGTTTTTAATCCGTGCAGACACGCCAGAATGCTTTCCGCTCATGACGTATGCACCGTCATAGCCTTGCCCCGCAAGATTATTTCTGTAGTCCAGACCATGTTTTTCAAGGCAATCAATTATCATTTTTGTGAGACCTGCTGCATCTAAGCTTTCAGCTGACTGAAAGTGTAAAAAGCTTTCGTGGATGGTCCCGTTGTAATAGTACCTCACAACTAAAGACATTTGTTATTTTTTCTTTAAATCTTTGGTTTCATCTGCAATTACACAAAAAACTTCACTTTCTTTTACTTATCTTATTATTTCACTTTGTACCGTCTCATCTAAGCCCTCCAGAACGTTGTTCTGGATTGCCACACACATTCATCCTTTTCTCTATGAGAGGGTCATGCTTTGCTATTTCTTCTAAGATTGTCAAAAAATGACCCTTGTGGTGAGAGTCATCAGACTCTCGATGACCTCTCTGCGCTATATTTTGAGTGGCAGTTAAAAGGAGCACATCTGCAATTGTTTTAATTTAAGTACAGTTTTCCTCCACTTTCTTTTTCCGGCCCTCATTTATGACATCTAACATTGACGAGTTGCTGTCAATAGCCCTTTTACGCTGATTCCAAGCATACATAGCATTGATATGATGCTCTGCCTTCGAATGGAGCTTAAACCCATAATCTTTAAACAGAGCCTTTTTCCAGTTACAAAAACCTGCCTTCACATGCAGATTCAGGTGTATTGGGCAGAGAAAAATGCCTACAGGCGAAACAATAAGTCGAATCTTGATTTACAGAATATTCAAGCCATAAATTGTCCTTATATCAGGAGCTGTTGAAAGCCCTTTTCCTAGTACCATGCTGAGTTCTGGGAAATGTTTTCAAACACGGCTGTACAGGACCCTCTTCTCTGGATCTTGAAATGTCTGAAATACACGTTAAATAATTTGTCATATCTCCATGGAAATGTATAATTAAAGGATCCACAAGATTAGATACTAACAGCTGCTAACTAAAATGTGTAGTTTCAAGTATAGGCCTGGCCTATAATTGGGTCCTTTTGGAACAGAAGTCTGATATCTCTACCTTTCTTTTCATGTTTAATTGACCCTATGCAAAAATAAGACAGTCTATGGTTACATCTAAGCATCCAATTACCCACATTTTAGTCCAATCTCAATCTTAATTACAAATCTCAATTATCATAACTGTACCTTAAAATCAACTACCAGCCTAAGTTACTAGTTATATCATGGCTAGCCCTACTCTGCAGAAAGTGACTTAGCTAGCTATAATTTCTTACACCTTTACGATAGCAAACAGGCTATCTGAAAATTGTGGTAATCTTTTGAGTAACGTTAACAGATTGATAATAACAATTGTTCGTTTCGAGTTCAAGAACACAAATCTAACTGAGTTAATGGACTTCAAATTGCTGAATGTTAACTTGCTGAACACTGACAGCTGTAGCCTACTATAGTTACCCCACATTAGCTAAACATTGGTATACTGTAACTTACAACACTGCACTGTATATGCATGTATTACTAGCACAGATGTAAACATAATGTTAGGCTGAATTGGGAACCGATCTCTCTTATCTGATTAACTGTCTGTTAATGGAGCCAAATGTCTAACGTTAACTTACACAGCGACTCAACTTTCGTAAAAGTTGTTCAGGGAACCTAAAACCGATGCCAAACCTTAAAACTTACTTCAAATATGATGCTTTCGCCAATCGCGAAAAGAGCTTGTGGAGCTGTGGAAATATTTTCTCTTCTTCTTCTGTATGTTCTTCTTATTCTTCTTCTTCTGTATCTCGCAACCAACGTTAATATTCTCTCTTCCTTGTCCTCGATTTAAAAAATGCGCTGGCGAACGGCAAAATAAATGCTTCTTTCAACAAGAGGTGAAATGAGATGTCAATCAGCATCAAACTGCCAGTAGCTAATTAAATTTTGGGGTGGCACCTCTCTGGCTCCGCCCCTGGCTAAGGGTTAAGATGGTGTGAATGATCCTGAATGGGTGTACACAAAGAAGAGCTCTCCAGTAGATGTACCAAACTATTCAAGGGCCATTTTCTCAAAAGTGGGGTTACAAGTTAATCAACTTTCAAAGCAGAATTACTTTCCCATTGTTCCTCAACTGCAGTGTATGACATACCATTTTCTAGCTCTGAGTCTGTACTATTATGTAAAAAACACAATTTCAAATTTTTCTACGAATCAAGGCTGTCGGTCACAATATAATCTACTACCCTGACAAAGAACATGTCAAGAACCACTTATTTTTTAAGTATATGCTGGTACAGCATGGTTTCTAGCTGGTCAATCTGGTCTGCAAATCCACACCCTTCATCATTATCATATTTCCCAGCATGTTCTATTGCAGTTTGATTTCAATATCTATGTTTTTGCATGTACACTTATTTTGTTTTAGCTTGGCAGACATTCTAAATTAAAATTGTTGTGACTAAATGTTCCAATTGTTGGATATCCCGACTCAGGCTTGATTCCAGTAGAAATTAGACATCACTTTACAAGCCAGCATAATGTGACTTGATGCTGGTTTTGTGGGTGAGCAGTGTCCAAAAAACAGAAAAGGCTGGTTACCAGTGAAAACACAACGAAGACTAGTCACCAGCCTATGTTGTTTTCTTTCAGCAGGGTCAATCGTGTGGTTAGACCAGGAGTCTCCAACATTTCTTGCATGACAGCTACTTTAAATGTAACTTTGCGAGCTGCTCATTTTTGTGTAGCTTTCAAATGAGCACATTGTTATCTTCTCTACCCTGTGTCCTTAGTGTACAAGAAAAGTAGTGCACTATGTTTTCTATCAATATACCTGGTAAAATAATGGGGGGCATTACAATTCTAAGGGGGGGCCCTATAAAATCTGTGATTTTTTCAGAAAATTATGTTTTATATTTTCCCAAATTATGTTTTCAGTTTATTTTTTCCTGGTTTTAGATTTAGTTTAGTTTTTCACTCTTAAAATTGTAATTGTTCATAGAGAAACAACGAAATTGGATGTTCTGAGTCCATGTCAATGCTTAAATCACATCAGAACAAGTTGTTTTTCAGGTCTGGAAGAAAACTAACACATTTAGTTTTTTGAGTGTAATTCCCCTTTATTGCGCATCCGGCCCTTTAATTGTTCATCTAGCGAGTGAGGAATGTGCCGGTCTAGTAATGGCTCTGTACTGCTGCTGCTCATTTCATGTCAAAGTTGGCAAATAACAAAGAATATACACAAATTATATACTAACTCATTATATTCTTCTACCAGGTAAGCCTACTTTGCAGTTAACATTTAATTGAGAAGGTTTTGGGGAAAGTACTTCTGTCAGCCCACAAGACGGTTATCACATCAACTGGCTACACAGAGTGATGGACAAACACGTGCACCACACAGACAGACAGGGGCAATATTGCTGGAAATCAATTGCCAGATATTGTGTTAGTTTTGGCTTTTTAAGCCAATAGTGGCTAACCAGGGATGGGATAATGTCAATGTTTCGTTGATTAGACAGTAGTTGGGAGCTTGCGGTGTGTGATACTTGTGAGATTCGTTCATGACAGTTTGCGGTGGAACACGTGAAAATTGCCATGTACTTTCAGAATTGTTTTGCGAGCAACTCATACTCAACCACACAACTATGTCTTACTATACTTGTGAGGACTTTCTGGGGACCAACAATATATTCCCATTCAATATGCTATTTCTTACTAAGCCCTAACCCTTATCTTAACCCTAACCTTAAACCCTAACCATAAAGCTAGCCTTAACTCCTAACCATAAACCTAACCCCTAACCCTAATTCTAACCCTATCCCCTAAGCCTAAAATAGCCTTTTTACAAGTGAAGACAGGCCAATGTTCTCACTTCTCTGATTTTTAGTTGGTTTACTATTCTTGTGAGCACTTCTGGTACTCACAAGAATAGTAAACCAACTAAGTATAGTAAAACATGTGCACGCACGCACGCACGCACGCACGCACGCACGCACGCACGCACGCACGCACGCACGCACGCACGCACGCACGCACACACACACACACACATTAATCCATCCCCAGCCAATCAAGGAAAAGTCCTCTCCCTTGTCTTTTCTTCTCATGAATATCACTGGTTATTCCATTCCTCTACTTTGATAAATCTAGTCACTCAGGCTCTGAGTAAACCTTCAAATGACAAATGACAAGGAGGAGGGGAGAGAGGAGAGTAGAGCGGGGGTGAAAATAAGGAGAGGGAAAATAGAGGAGGAGAGTGTAGTGGAAAAACAAAACACTTTTATCTTGCTCCGAAGAAATTGAGAAGGTAATGCATTCGGTGTCTCCATGTGTTTCCATGTGTATGACATCATTAGAAGCTAATGCAGAAGTAGAAACACCAATCATACTGGCCGTGTCCATCACATGGTAGTCGTGCTGTTAGTAGCAGGGGGCGGTGCTGATTGAGTTTCTGTTTACTTACCATGATCAATATCTGCCTACGGAGTATGAGGAGAGGATAAACTAGCACTACTGGCTGGCAACCAACTACTACTATTATTCAGGCTGAACCAATACTCCATAGTGCTCAAATACATGGGTCGTATTCATTAGGCACCAAATGAAAACGGACTGAAACAAGGATGGACAACCTGAATTTGTCCAATAAGAAATGCTTGTTTTCATTTGCAAAACGTTTTGTTACGGTGTGCTACACCTTACAGTGTGCCATAAAGACCCCCTGTTTTATAATTACCCAAACACCAACCGTGAATATGACCCCTTATACCCAAACACCTACTGTGAATATGACCCCTTATACCCAAACACCAACAGTGAATATGACCCCTTATACCCCAAACAACCTTACTGTGAACTATTGAACCCCTTCTACCCCAAACACCTACCAGATATGACCCTTATACCCCAAACACCTACAGGTGATATGACCCCTTAACCCAAACACCTACATGAATATGAACTCTTATACCCAAACACCTACAGTGAATATGACCTCTTATACCCAAACACCTACAGTGAATATGACCTCTTATACCCAAACACCTACAGTGAATAATGACCCCTTATACCCAAACCCAACTTCTGTGAATTATGACGCCCTTTTACCCAACAACCTACAGTGAATATGACCCCTTGTACCCAAACACCTACAGTGAATATGACCTCTTATACCCAAACACCTACAGTGAATATGACCTCTTATACCCAAACACCTACAGTGAATATGACCCCTTGTACCCAAACACCTACAGTGAATATGACCCCTTATACCCAAACACCTACATTGTTTCATACAGGGCAAAACTTCATCTTCATGATGCCAAAATGTGCTTCAACGGTGTGTGTTTTCTCTTTACACTATGTACACACCATGTACACAGGCCTAACGCTGTGGTATTAACAGACCGTGAGAAACGGATTGCGTTTCAAAATGGTACCATATTCCCTATATAGTGCACTACTTTTGACCAGGACCCATACGGCAAATAGTGCACTGGTCAAAACGAGTGCACTATATAGTATATACCCCATCTCTACTCTCTCATCTCTCCTCAATATGTTTCTCTCTCATCGGTTGATTAATAGAGTACGGCTCCTGCTGACACTGTGTAGAATAGGCATTTTCCGTTCGATAGGTGCTGACACCAATTCTTCACAGACTGCGGGGAAACGGAGGGAACAGAAGCGGTAGCGGCCAATGATTTGGACCCCGGGCACCTCCAGATGTGAGACAAACCCCATGGATGTCACTCCACATCCACCCAGGGGTTTTGTTTCTACTGTTTCCTCCCACTCCGAAGGAGATCATCTGCAGCTGAACAAAATATTCGAGATAAACTGCGTTTGACAATTGTTCAAAAGAGAGGCTACGTTTATAGATTGCAGTGGCGCCTACTGGTTGACGAGGTTTACCGTACAAATCCAACACGATCATCTTAGTGTGAGTAGCGTGTTGTCTTCCCTCCTTCTTCCGCCTTCTCTGATTCTATTAGAGCAGATAGAATAGAATACAATAGAATGGAATAGAGTAAAGTGACTAATGAAGGACTTTTCCCTTGCCAGACTATCTGGCTGTCACTCAAACATTCATATTAGCATTATTAAAATAAACTCTGTTACTCAGACTCCTTAGAACTGTATTGGGTTAAAAAGGAAATGTCAGGATGCCAGTTACACTCACTGATCATTGACAGTGGATTCATCATCATACCTACAGTAGATCATTCTATAAACCTACACCAAGTATTTCTTTACCTGAGACGCCTTTCCCTACACTGAAAAAAATTAAGGTTATTTAATGGTTCTTCCTCAGCTCTTAGGGATCCTTGGCGAACTCTTGCCCAATTGATACCTTTAAGTTAAGTGCGGGGTTCTTGACGTGGCATGTACGGTTCTTCAGAATTCAAAAAGGTTCTTGAAATGATGGAAGCCAGCAGATGTGTCCCTTTCATAGCACGCAGCAAATTGGTCAGTGTTAACTTGTGTTGATTTCTCAAAGTAACATTTCTATTGTTGATTCAATAGTTAAATGAACACTGTAAAGAGTTAAACTAACACTCAGTGGTGTAAATGAACACCAGTGTTGGTGTTAATAACCAAAGTTAACCCAAAACCACGCCCATCATTATCCTATTTCCCAGCAAGCTCTATTGCAGGTTGATAAAAATTTTAAAAAATCAATATCTATGTTTTTGCATATACTGTACTGTATATTGAGTGATTAAAATGAATCTTATGCTACTCAAATATAAATAACATACCTTTTTCTAAACTATTCCTATCTGTTACTTGGACTTATTGCACCCGTTACTGAAATGGAAAGTTTTCCCGGTTTAGATGTTTAAGGTAGTCTCCTATCTTTGTCTGGATTCCAATAGAAATTAAAAATCACTTTCAAGCCAGCATAATGTGACTTGCAGGCCTGATGTGGCCTGTACACTATGAGTTTCAGGTCATTGTATTAGGGTAAAACTAGATCCTCAATAGAAGGCCTTATGAAATAGGTATTTCATTTGAAAAATACAGTACCAGTCAAAAGTTTGGACACACCTACTCACCTACTCCAGGAGTTTTCTTTATATTTACTATTTTCTACATTGTAGAATAATTGTGAAGACATCAAAACTATGAAATAACACACATGGAATCATGTAGTAACCCAAAAAGTTTTAAACAAACCAAAATATATTTTATATTTGAGATTCTTCAAAGTAGACACCCTTTGCCTTGACGACAGCGCTGCACACTTTTGGCATTCTCTCAACCAGCTTCATAAGGTAGTCACCTGGAATGCATTTCAATTAACAGGTATGCCTTGTTAAAAGTGAATTTGTAGAATTTCTTTCCTTCTAAATGCTTTTGAGCCAATCTGTTGTGTTGTGACAACAGATTAGGGGTGGTATACAGAAGGTAGGGGTGGTATACAGAAGATAGCCCTACTTGGTAAAAGACCAAGTCCATATTATGGCAAAAACAGCTCAAATAAGCAAAGGGAAACAACAGTCCATCATTACTTTAGACATTAGTCAGTCAATCCGGTCAGTCAAGGTCAGTTAATCCCCAAAATTAAAATAACTTTCAAAGTTTCTTCAAGTGCAGTCACAAAAACCATCAAGTGCTATGATGAAACTGGCTCTCATGAGAACCGCCACAGGAAAGGAAGACCCAGAGTTACCTCTACTGCAGAGGATAAGTTCATGAGAGGTACAAATCTCAGAAACTGCAGCCCAAATAAATGTTTCATAGAGTTCAAGTAACAGACACATTTCCACATCAACTGTTTAGAGGAGACTGAGTGAATCAGGCCTTCATGGTCGAATTGCTGGAAAGAAACCACTACTAATGGACACCAATAATAAGAAGAGACTCGCTTGGGCCAAGAAACACGAGCAAGGACATTAGACCAGTGGAAATCTGTCATTTGGTCTAATGAGTCCAAAATTGAGATTTTTGGTTCCAACCATCATGTCTTTGTGAGAAGGAGAGTAGATGAACGAATGATCTCCGCATGTGTGGTTCCCACCGTGAAGCATGGAGAAGGAGGTGTGGTTTGCGCTTAGTGGGACTATCATTTGTTTTTCCACAGGACAATGACCCAACACACCTCCAGGCTGTGTAAGGGCTATTTTACCAAGAAGGAGAGGGATGGAGTGTTGCATCAGATGACCTGGCCTACAAAATCACCCAACCTCAACCCGATTGAAATGGTTTGGGATGAGTTCGACTGCAGAGTGAAGGAAAAGCAGCCAACAAGTGCTCAACATATGTGGGAACTCCTTCAAGACTGTTGGAAAAGCATTCCAGATGAAGCTGGTTGAGAGAATGCCAAGCGTGTGCAAAGCTGTCATCAAGGCAAAGGGTAGCTACTTCGAAAAATCTAAAATATAAGATATATTTTGATTTGTTAAAAAAAAAATGGTTACTACATGATTCCATATCTGTTATTTCATTGTTCTGATGTGTTTATTATTATTCTACAATATAGAAAATAGTAGAAAATAAAGAAAAACCCTTGAATGAGTAGGCATGTCCAAACTTTTGACTGGGAAATTTGCAAATTAGGCTTAAAGCCCTACAGCAGGGCTATTCAATTCAGGTCCAGGAGGGCCAAAATACTTCTGGTTTTGGATTTTTTTGTATCGCGCTTCAAAGAACCATCCCATTTATGGTTCTTCCCATTTATGGTTCTTCAGAGACCCTAACATGGTTCCCCTATGGCATCGCTCTGAAGAACCTTATTTGGTTCCAACTTGCATCTTCATTAACAAAAATATAAATGCAACAAAGCAAATAAATTCATTAGACCCTAATCTATGGATTTCACATGACTGGAAATACAGATATGCATCGGGTGGCCACAGATGCCTTGAAAAAAAGGTAGGGGTGTGGATCAGAAAACCAGTCAGTATCTGGTGTGACCACCATTTGCCTCATGCAGTGCAACACATCTCCTTTGCATAGAGTTGATCAGGCTGTTGATTGTGGCCTGTGGAACGTTGTCCCACTCCTCTTCAATGGCTGTGCGAAGTTGCTGGATATAAGTTGCTGGATACAAGTTGCTGAACATGCTCAATGGGTGACCTGTCTGGTGCGTATGCAAGCCATGGAAGAACCGGGCCATTTTCAGCTTCCAGGAATTGTGTACAGATCTTTGCAACATGGGGCCGTGTATTATCATGCTGAAACATGAGGTGATGGCGGCGGATGAATAGGATCTCATTACGGTATCTATGTGCATTCAAATTGCCATCGATAAAATGCAATTACGTTCATTGACCGTAGCTTATGCCTGCCCATACCATAACCTCCCCACCACCATGGTGCACTCTGTTCACAACATTGACACAAGCACACCGGTTGCCCAAATGACGACATGCACGATGTCTGCCATCTGCCCGGTACAGTTGAAACCGGGATTCATCCATGAAGAGCACACTTCTCCAGCGTGCCAGTAGCCATTGAAGGTGAACATTTGCCCGAACTGCAGTCAGGTCAAGACCCTGGTGGGGACGACGAGCACGCAGATGAGGTTCCATTAGATGTTTTTTGACAGTTTGTTCAGAAATTCTCCGGTTGTGCAAACACAGTTTAATCAGCTGTACGGGGGGCTGGTCTCAGATGATCCCACATGTGAAGCAGCCGGATGTGGAGGTCCTGGCTGGTGTGGTTACACGTGGTCTGCGGTTGTGAGGCCGGTTGGACGTACTGCCAAATTGTGGAATTGTGATGTGTGAAAAAACGGCACATTTTAAAGTGACCTTTTTCTTGTCCCCAGCACAAGGTGCACCTGTGTAATGATCATACTGTTTAATCAGCTTCTTGATATGCCACACCTGTCAGGTGGATGGATTATGTTGGCAAAGGAGAAATGCTCACTAACAGGGATATAAACAAGTTTGTGCACACATTTTGAGAGAAATAAGCTTTTTGTGTGTATGGAACATTTCTGGAATCTTTTATTTCAGCTCATGAAACATGGGACCAACATTTACATGTTGCATTTATATTTTTGTTCAGTTTATATTCAAACGCTTAAGAGTCTTTCTCTCCGTACGGAGATCTTCATTTACTTCCCCAGAGTATGTGTGTGTGAGATATTCCTATCACACAGATGAAAACATCTGGCACTTTGCCACCGTCTGAAGGCAGTCTACCCAGAGAAGCACGTGTTTGGGGTTGGAGGAGCTCTCACACATAAACACACGCACACACACACAAACTCCCACACACACACACACACACACCGACATACCCTCCCTGCAGAGAGAACACTGACAGAGACAGCCCTACCTGTCACTGTGGCAGCAATTATCCAGCAGGCTCTCTCTACGGACCGTCTTCAGCAGGGCTCCACATTACTAACCACATCACTGAGCTGCTGCTCTCCTCTCACCACACACACACATGAATTCTAATGACCCAGTGATGTTGAAATCCTGCTCATTGCAATGATGGGTAGTCAAACACAAACACACTCACATACGCACACACACCTTCGCACACACACATACTTACATACATTCGCACACACATACGCACACACATACGCTAACAGCTAACATGACTGACATGTAACAATACACCCAATGCCCCTGAAAGTACTTTGCATAGTATACACAGTGCTGTACATGATCCCACGAACTTGCCATCAGCAAAGATACTGTGTTGTGTGTGAAATAAAACCGTTGTCATCCATCTCAGAGAGCATTTGGAGACAGAACACCATGAATCTACGACCCAGGATGTGAGCTCTGGTGAGCAGGACACATGCACTTGGCCAAATGGACATTTTGGCTCTCCACAGGCCAGTGGCCAGTCAGGAGGATGACCAATAATCTCTCCTCTCTCCTTTCTCACTTGTTCACTCCCCTTCATGGATTTGAGAGGAAATAACTGGTTTAAGAAACTCCCTCTGCCCGATGCCTACTCCAATCCAGTGCTTTTAAATTTGTGGAGAGTAGTGAACGAGTGCACACTTCAGGAAGAAGGAGAGATTATTTGGAAGTACCCGAGGACTTGATCCGTCTCACACATGCTACAGTAAGTGGAGCTCAGATACGGTAGTGCAGGGCCATGTCACTATCTCTGTACAGTATGTGTTAGAGATACTGTAGTGGTTAATTGCGTCAAGCTGTGAAGGGTGATCTGAGAAAGAAAAGGCCCAAGGTTACCTCATTATGACAGATCTGTTCCGACTGTCATTAGAAATCACTCACGCTGTCACTCAAATCTGTAGAGAGAGAGAGAGAGAGAGAGAGAGAGAGAGAGAGAGAGAGAGAGAGAGAGAGAGAGAGAGAGAGAGAGAGAGAACCCACACACACTTGGCCCAGTGTATTATGGCTTAGCCCAGAGACATACCTACAAAAGTTGTGATTGTAAATACATGAAATCAATTTGTGAAATGCTTTTGCATGCAAACTATTAAATGTATAACCTTTTTGTATATCTCATAGTGTCTGCACTCATCCAACCCCCCAAAAAACTTTGATTCAAGTTCTTTTTCCAGTTACAAAAAAAAAGTATTTAAAACTTTCAGCTTATGTATTAGCCATACTGTTTAATCATGAAGAATTTCAAAAGTGGATTTAGTACAATTCTAATAAAGTGTTATCTCCAGCACGCTGATAAAAATGGAGGGAGGTGAAGAGTTATATAACTCTACACATATTGTCATTAATGGGGTGGATTTTGAAATGACTATTCCCTAACTTTATTTCCCCTTTTTGTTTCAAGGGATAGATGAAAATCTCTAGGGTCTGTATAAAAGATGTGATATGCTGAATCCAGAGCAGCAGCCTCCATTTTGAAACCATATTTTATTTTACAATTTAAAATACATAAAAATTTTACACCAGGCAACAGATACATTTATACCAAAAATGCTGATGATACTATAGGCACAAAAAACTCTAATACTCTAATTCGGATTTCATAAAACGGATACTTCCAGTACTGTATTGTGTTTGCTAAGCCCATCACACTACCATAAACATTTCATGACGTTTCTCTTCTCCTCAAACCAAAATGCAACCTTCAAATCATCCACAAATAAAAAGAACACAAAATAATTCAACATTGTCTTCTACATTACTATTTACGAGATTGTCTGTCTTTCTGTTTTTAAAAGAAGCCGAATACTTGAAAATGTTGCCAGAGGTAACTAATGATGAAAAAGACAAATCTGTGTCCGTGGGCTTCTTGTAAAGTCACCACCTTGTGTCACTCCCATGTCCACCACAGGTATCAGTGCTGTGGCCAGACAGCCCTCAGGCTAAACACTACACAACACTATCACTACAGGCCGCCAGAGGAACACAGGATCAGTCTACTGCGCCTCAGTGCCTACTGGCTGGTGGGTATACAGCCAGCTACCACCCTCACTTGCCTAATCACTTCTCCAACCGTAGCATCTTTGTCACAAATGCTCAACATGTGTTTGTTCAGGAGCCAGGGGGATAAGAAAAGAGAGGGAAGGTAGAAAGGAGGTAGGCTGCTGGAAAGAAATCCAAACAGAAGGATTTCTACCATCCAGCTGTGTAGCTCAAAAAAGGTTTGTTGTTTTCCTCACTCACATAGTGAAGTTTTTTTGGTTAGTTTGTATCCTAATATAAACAGTGTCTGTTTGTTAGTTAGGTTGTGTCCCAGATCACATATTGGAGTGTATATCAGTGTCGAGTGTATTCATGGGTTCCAAGGGAACCCAGGCTTGCCCAAAACATTGACCAATAATATACATAAAATAATGTATCTCTCTCATAATTTTCCATCAATTCGCAAGAGGTTTAATGTATCTCAACGGATAAAGCATCCGAGCGAGCGAAACGGCACACCTCTGTCTCTGTATGCGTAGCCCATGTATCACTGCACTGTTGGAGCTAGAAACACAAGCATTTCGCTACATCCGCAATAACATCTGCTAAACACGTGTATGTGACCAATAAAATTTGATTTGATTTGATGCTTTCTGGCCAAAAAGAGTATGATATTGTAGCATTGAATGCAAGGAAAGCTAGCAAGCATTTGGCCATCCTTGATACTTTTTTTTATAACATAATAGCCAATCAGCATTGAGCTAAACTGAGTGACCTCAACTGTGAATGGTCCTGGCACACCAAAGAAAAGTGTCAAGGGAAGCCAGTTTGGATTTGGCTTCACACCAATCACATCACATCAAAAGCCAAATGTCATTGACAGAAAAAACTTGAACTGTTGCATCTCATTGTGTTGTTGTCCTCCTGTGGCAAGATAGCTAAAACTGTCCCTTACCTAAATTAGCAATCGATGCCGATAAGGATTTGGACTTCTGGTTTTACTTAATTCTCCATACTGGCCAATGATTATAATGGTGATTCTGATCCAACCATAAATTCATACATTGTGCCCCTGGCCTGAGAGGATGGAAATTCAATATATAGCTAGATGTTGTAGGCTATTGTTAACTACACTACATACACAAAAGTATGTGGACACCCCTTCAAATTAGTGGATTCTGATATTTTAGCCACACCCGTTGCTGACAGGTGTATAGAATCGAGCATGCTCGAGCCATGCAATCTCATAGACAAACATTGGCAGTAGAATAACCTTACAAAAGAGTTCAATGTGGCACATCATAGGATGCCACCTTTCCAACAAGTCAGTTTGTAAAAATCATCTGTCCTCACTACAGAGTTCCAAACTGCTTCTGGAAGCAACATTAGCACAATAACTGTTCATCGGCAGCTTCATGAAATGTGTTTCCATGGCCGAGCAGTCGCACACAAGTCTAAGATCACCATGCGCAATGCCAAGCGTCGGCTGGAATGGTGTAAAGCTCGTCACCATTGGACTCTGGAGCAGTGGAAACGCGTTCTCTAGAGTGATGAATCACGCTTCACCATCTGGCAGTTCGACGGACAAATCTGGGTTTGGCGGATGCCAGGAGAGCACAATCTGCTCAATTGCATAGTGCCAACTGTAAAGTTTGGCGGAGGAGGAATAATGGTCTGGGGCTGTTTTTCATGGTTCGGGCTTGGCCCCTTAGTTCCAGTGAAGGGAAATCTTAACGCTACAGCATACAATAATATTCTAGACGATTCTGTGCTTCCAACTTCATGGCAACAGTTTGGGGAAGGCACTTTCCTGTTTCAGCATGACAATGCCCACTTGCACAAAGCAAGGTCCATACAGAAATGGTTTGTCAAGATCGGTGTGGAAGAACTTGACTGGCCTGTACAGAGCCCTGACCTCAACCCCAACGAACACCTTTGGGATGAATTGGAACGCCGACTGCGAGCCAGGCCTAATCGCCCAACATCAGTGCTCTTGTGGCTGAATGGAAGCAAGTCGGCGCAGCAATGTTCCAACATCTAGTGGAAAGCCTTCCCAGAAGAGTGGAGGGTGTTATAGCAGCAAAGGGGGTACCAACTCCATATTAATGCCCATGACTTTGGAATGAGATGTTCGATGAGCAGGTGTCCACATACTTTTGTTCATGTAGCGTACCATATGTGTACCTTTGACCTTTTTGTACCCCAGGGAACAACACTGTACCCTAACTCTACCCTAATTTTGAATGTGTGTGGATATATGTTCCTGGTAATAAAGATGTACCTGGTGTCACTGGTTTAACATTAACGCACTTCTGCCCGAAAGCTTGCAAGTTCAAATCCCTAAAGCATTTATGCACACTTTATATCAAGTGTCCCTGAGCACTGCTGTTTTTACGTTGGTGTTGTCAGATAATCTGACAATTATTGACTTGACTCTGGGCAACTTTAAGCAATTTCAGAAATGTATTCTTGCCATTAAATCTGTGGCCAATCCCTGTACGTTACTTTCACTGCAACTGCAGCTGTCTCTTAAGCAGCCCTATACATAACACTGAATATCTATATGGAGTCTGAATAGCTAGCAACACCCTATGTCTGTGTCCCTGTCTGTCTCTTTAAAGGCACCTGTTGGGCTGCATGCCTCATCTCCTCCTCATTTAGCCATCTGTCTGGGCTATTTGGGGCTGATTACCAGGAAGAGCTGATTCCAGTCGTGCTGCTTATCTGTCTAATTAGAGCCTCTGGCTGGCGACTGGGACACACAGATCCAGGAAGTCATATGTCTTACTGCTGCTGCTCAATGCTTAGACACACCAATCTGAATGTGCACGCACAGACAAGGGAACTGTAGCCATGCTGTCACACTGACACAGTCAATGTAGAGTTCTTGCCAACCAGTACGGTACTGTACAGAAAGAACTAGGGTTGAACTTTTCCAAAAGTCACAGGTTTTCCAAAAATCCCTGTTGGAGGATCTCACATTTCCTGCTTATTCCCTGGTGATTCCTCGGACCAGGGATTTCAGGAAAACATATCCATTTCAGTACAGTTACCGATTTTGCAATCCTACAAAGAACGCATATTCACTTACAAGAGCATTAGATACTGGAATAGCTATAGACAACTTTACCTGTAGTGAAGGGGGCTTAGACTTTAGAGATATGTTAAAAAAGAACCAGTTATAATTAATTGAATTCCAACTGGTTATTGGGACAGCCATTCTGGACATCCGGGACAAAACCAACTAAAATCCATAGGCAATCAAAGCTATCCAACATATATTCTCTGACTACAACCTCATTGATGCCTGGCAAACCCATAGCCCTAAAGCAAAATAGTCCACTTTTTATTCAAACAGGCACAAAACAGTCTCCCAAATCGATTTCAAACTATTATATACTCCTCTATTTTCTTTAATGAAGATACAACATACAGTATGAGCCTATGTGATTACTGCCAGATACAAATGTCAGAATCTCCTAAAAGAGCCATTAGATTCATTAATTTCTAAAATATATAAGAACTCCTCTTCTTTCAACTGAGGAAGCCGGCTTGCTGGGAGCCCACATCTCTCTCCATGAACTCAAAAGGGCACTGGATAACATGAGTAAAGGCAAATCCCCTGGTTGTGACGGTATTCCTCCTGAGGTCTATTTAACATTTTTGAACCAATTAGGTCCACTGTTACTTGAAATGGTTAGCACAGCCGTTCACAAAGGTTCATTTGGAAGGGATGTAAATACAGCAGTCATTTTGATTTTATTTAAGAAAGGTAAGGACGCCACCCAGTGCTCTCACTATCGCCCCCTATCTTTGATAAACACAGATATTAAACTATTTTCAATTATTCTGTCGTTCCGTCTCAAATCTAATTTACTCAAATTGGTACATCTGGACCAAAGCGGGTTTGTTAAAAAACGATTATCCTCAGATAACCTCCGTCATCTATTACATATCTTATATACTTCATCAGAAACTAAAGCTCCTTGGGAAGTTCTATCTCTCGATGCAGAAAAAGCTTTATATAGACTAGAATGGTCATATCTTTGGTTGGTTTTGGAACATATGGGACTTGGCTCCAATTTTATTAATATGATTAAAATACTATATGCCAAAACCTCAGCCATAGTAATAACAGGCAATACCTGCTCTGTTCCGTTTAGAATAACTAGAAGTAGCAAACAAGGTGATCCCATCTCACCTCTGCTATTGTTATTGTCTATGGACAATGGAATTCGACAATCGCAAGAAATTATACAAATATCTCTCAATTCTACAGATCATGTTATCTCATTATACGCCACCAATATCTTACTTTATCTAGATAATGTATCTCAATCCCTCCGAAAAGCTCAGAAGATCATTGACAAATTCAGCTCTATCTAACCAAATCTTCCCTATAGTACTGCCTCTCAAGACCCCAATGGAGGACTCTACTTAAGGAATTGCAATCATTTCCCATTTTAAATATTTGGGAAAAGATATATTTCCTTCCTTAGATAAAACAATTGGCAGAAACTTTAACAGAACGCTTAAATCAATTCAATTTGACCTCAGTTGATTTAACCGGAGGAATATCAATTGTCAAAATAAATATATTGCCACCTCTGAATTTCTGTAGTTCAATGCTTCTTTTGTCTCCCCCTTCTGGCTATTGGGATAAAATTCATAGTGCTGTTTCAAAATGTATATGGCAAGGTATGTGAGTCCAGATAAAAACAACAAACTTACCAAGAGGGAAAGATGTAGGAGGACTATCCGCACCAAATTTGTTATTGTATTTCCATGTACTAGCATTTCGTCCTATCCTAAATTGGTTTAGAGATGATTCTTCGCCCGCTGGCTGGGGATATAGAGAAAAAAGATCTCCTATTGCCCTGGAAGAGAATTTCTATTTTGTGCATAACTGAAAAACAATGTAACTGGGAATCAAAATGGCATGCCCTTACTTCAATATTTCACAATAACGCCTTGAGATCTGGAGGGCGGCCTTTTGCATCCCCCAAATAGTCCAAATGTGGAATTCGTACTTTTGCCGATATCATGGACAGTAATGGTTTGAGAACATTCCAAGATTTGAAAGACATACACATTGCCAGGCAAAGTTCCTTGGGAAACCCAACGACCAAACCATCCAATGATAAGATTTCTAAATAAATTATCTGGGCTCCCAAAAGGACTGATCTCTATAATATTTAAGCAATTTTTGGAAAGCTCATATTCTGAGCTAGCCATTAAAAAAGTATGGTCCACAGATCAAATTGAATCTGAACAACCCTTTAACTGGAACAGAATATGGAACATTTGCATCTATTATCTATTTGCTTTGCATCTATTACGAGGATAGCTCCTTGAACCTCTCAATCAATCAGAGACGATTAATGCTGGCAGGCAGCACTGCATGTTGGTTGGGGTTAGGGGAATGGCATAGGAGGTTGGGAGTGAAGGCCCACTTTTTAGTTTTCTTTTCCTGTTTATACTGAATTTATTATTTATTATTAAAATGCTGTATGTATTCCTTTCTGTTTTTATTTTATTTGGAGTGGCAGCCTATGGATACAGGTTATAAAAATTTATAATTTGAAATGGATAATGTACCTGGCACCTTCCGGAAAAAAACGAACAAAACAAATAAACATTTGGTCAACAAAAAATGTAAAGAACCAGGGCACTGAGGTAACATAACAGTCAAACCTAAAGGGATTTCATTGGGTTTTTAAAAGCATACAGTTTTCACAGATTGCAAACTTAATAAAAGTTATGAAAGGTGCTGCAGAGGTGGTGTGACATTTTGACTGACATCAGCTGTGAGTAGGATTGGCCATTGTACGATCATAATGGCAATTTGCTGATTTTAGACAGGCACCTGTCAGGGTTATAAAAGAGAAAAAGTTCAGTGAGAGAGCATGAAAGAGAGGGAGCAAAAGGGAGGAGAGACAGACAGAAAGAGAGAGTGAGAGCGAGAGAAAGAGAGAGATTCCCTGGAGAGAAAGGGTGCATCCCAAATGGCACCCTATTCGCTATATAATGTACTAATTTTGGTTAGGGTCCATATGGTCAAAACTAGTGCACTTTTTAGTGAAGAGTGTTCCATTTGGGACGTAGGCAAAGCGCTTCCCAGGTACTGTAGCTGCGAGTCTAAAAGGTCACTTGTTTTGCTGTTAACACTTCCAGGTGCTAATGTAACACCTCATACACATCCTTTGGAGGGTGGTTCTGTGTGTGTTGACAGGGAGAGAGACAGTTGTGTTGGGAACCAATAATGTCCAGAAGCCTCCAATCTCAAACATTGGTAATTGGACTTCCTCTAAAACCAAGAGTGTGTGCAGCAGTTACATAAACATACTAGCACAGTGCTTTGTCAGTAGCTCAAGTGTTATTATTGATATTACAAACTCCTGCTCTCAGAATCAAAGGAAAGTTAACTACTCATTATTCTATATTTTTGTTCATGTCTACATATGCCTTTTCTTGTATTTCCTTGCCGACTTTGTGTATAGGTGCCTAACTATCACAGCAATAACTGAACACCTTAATTGGGAATAAGATAGGCCTACTGTACTCTACAGGACAAGGAGGACCGAGCACACCCCCATTCTCATCGATGGGGCTGTAGTGGAGCAGGTTGAGAGCTTCAAGATCCTTGGTGTCCTCATCACCAACAAACTATTATAGTCCAAACACACCAAGACAGTCGTGAAGAGGGCACGACAAAGCCTATTCCCCCTCAGGAAACTGAAAAGATTTGGCATGGGTCCTCAGATCCTCAAAAAGTTCCACAGCTGCACCATCAAGAGCATCCTGACTGGTTGCATCACTGCCTGGTATGGCATCTGCTAAACTTCCGACCACAAGGCACGACATAGGGTAGTGCGTAAGGCCCAGTACATCACTGGGGCCAAGCTTGATGCCATCCAGGACCTCTATACCAGGCGGTGTCAGAGGAAGGCTGTAAAATTGTCAGACTCCTAGTCACCCTAGTCATAGACTGTTCTCTCTGCTACAGCACGACAAGCGGTACCGGAGCGCCAAGTCTAGGTCCAAAAGGCAGAAATACCTTGTTTACATAAGTATTCAGACTCTTTACTATGAGCCTCAAAATTGCACTCTGGTGCATCCTGTTTCCATTGATCATCCTTGAGATGTTTCTACATCTTGATTGGAGTCCACCTGTAGTAAATTCAATACATTGGACATGATTTGGAAAGGGACACACCTGTCTGTATAAGGTCCCACAGTTGGCAGTGCATGTCAGAGCAAAAACCAAGCCATGAGGTCGAAGGAATTGTCCTTAGAGATCCAAGACAGGATTGTGTCGAGGCACATATCTGGGAAAGGCTACCAAAAAATTCTGCAGCATTGAAGGTCCCCAAAAACACAGCGACCTCCATCATTCTTAAATGGAAGAAGAAGGGCCTTGGTCAGGGAGGTGACCAAGAACCCGATGGTCACTCTGACAGAGCTCTAGAGTTCCTCTATGGAGATGGGAAAACCTTCCAGAAGGACAACCATCTCTGCAGCACTCCACCAATCAGGCCTTTATGTTGGAGTGGCTCGACGGAAACCATTCCTCAGTAAAAGGCACATAACAGCCAACTTGGAGTTCGCCAAAAGGCACCTAAAGACTCTCAAACTATGAGAAACAAGATTCTCTGGTCTGATAAACCCAAGATTGAACTCTTTGGCCTGAATGCCAAGCATCACGTCTGGAGGACACCTGCCACCATCCCTACGGTGAAGCATGGTGGTGGCAGCATGCTGTGGGAATGTTTTTCAGTGGCAGAGACTGGGAGACTAGTCAGGATCGAGGCAAAGATGAACGGAGAAAAGTACAGAGAGATCCTTGATGAAAACCTGCTCCAGGGCGCTCAGGACCTCAGACTGGGGCGACGGTTCACCTTCGAACAGGACAACAACCCTAAGCACACAGCCAAGAAAACACAGGAGTGGCTTTGTTTGTCTCTGAATGTCCTTGAGTGGCCCAGCCAGAGCCCGATCGAACATCTCTGGATAGACTTGAAAATCGCTGTGCAGCAACGCTCCCCATTCAACCTGACTGAGCTTGAGAGGATCCGCAGAGAAGAATGGAACTGAGGAAACGGTCTGAATACTTATGTAAATACGTTTTTTATTTTTAAAACATTTGCAAAATTTTCTAAAAACCTGTTTTCGCTTCGTCATTATGGGTTATTGTGTTAGATTGATGAGAAAAGATTTATAATTTAATCCATTTTAGAATAAGGCTGTAGAGTAACAACATATGGAAAAGGAGAAAGGGTCTGAATACTGCACAGAATGCACATATATATATATATAAATATGAATATATATTCCTCTCCATCTTGTCCCCCTCAGTCAATCTAGGGCGGATATTGGAGTTAAATTGAAAGCGAGCGTCCTTTAAGAGTGGGTTCAGATAGGACCGTTATAATCTGGAAAGACGAGCCCTGGGAGACGTGACGTTCCTCTACATCCACCCAGCCCCATGCGTACGGGCCACTGACCTGTGACAGCCAGCGCCATATCGATTTAAAGAGAGAGCGGGAAGGAAGGAGAGACATAGAAGAGAGAAGAGATACACAGGATAACTCATCATTCTTTTTCTTTCACTCTTTTTGATGGGTGCACATCAGAAGAACGGAGAACGCTCATTTTGAGAGGGATTAGTGATGACCTCTTTTGGATGCATCCCTGGGGAACACAGTCTCCTACACACACAGAGAAAATGGACAGGGAACTGGGATGGGACTGATGGAAAATGTGTCCTGCAGGAGACCTGCAGATTTGTTTCATAATAAGCTTCTACGAAGCTGGATGGTATTACGAAGCTTTACTTATGAGACGTCACAGGAATACACCACAACCAGTGCATGTAAATCACTGAGTGAATGATTATCTCTTGGCCCCGCCCTGACCCTGAAGACAGAACTGGACATTTTATTCTGCTATCTTAGAGTCCACCTTACTGGGCACAGATGCCAGTTCAACATCTATTTTTGATTTACATTTGGTGGAGTTGTCAACTAATGTGAATTCAACGTGAAATCAACCAAAAAATGTTGCCATGTCATTTGAATTTAGGTTAAAAGTTGGGTTAAAAAAAAGACAACATTTCCTTATGTTGATGACTTTTTGCAAATCCAATCATTTCCCCACGTTGATTCAACGTCATCGCATAAAATGTTTTTGTTGAAATGACGTGGAAACAACATTGATTCAACCAGATTTTGCCCAGTGGAACCTGTGATCGCACAGAGGTCAGTCATGCCCAAAACCTTGGAAATCAGCAGACGGAGACCATGATATTGACATTGACCCTGGCCCAGTTGAATGCTATAGCGTATAATCTAACATAATGGAAGGGTGGGTTGGTAAATGCACCCGTACTGTAAGTAAGAAATTAACAAAAACAAACAAATAGATAAAACTGGTCAAAACTGGCCTGTCTTTTGTCATTGAGCCCCAGTGCAATGCAACGACCGCTGGGGCACAAGCCCATGAACGATAAAGAAAGGCAACATGGGGGACCAGGGTGCTGATGCCTGGTGAATGTGAATGAGGGTCTCTAACACACACACACACACACACGCACGTCAGAGCTCCTCATCAGGAGGTGCTCACCGGGGTGTCTATTAGGATATCAAATCTGTTTCAAATGATGCCACTGGATAACGACAACAGTTTGTATGAAGGGAGTGGATGTGAATAAGATGAAATTCATGACAGGTAGGCCTACACCTTAAAGAAGATAAGCAACTGTGGTGAAATCAAATGCCGTGAAAAGATGTTATAATAGACTTTAACTTTACTGTATGGAGTGTAGTGTCCCTAATGAATCATTCTACACTAATAGAAATTACCTGGCCTAAATACTTTTTGCCAGAACATATTTCATCAAAATGTTTTAATAATTCATACTTTTTATTTTTTATACTTTCACCAACTAAAGCTGAAAATGTACTGCATTTTAATTATCAGCCACAACAACCACACAGATAGACTATACATGGCTTATTTTATAAAAAATGTTTGATTAAACATGTTATGAAATTACCACCAATGTCTGAAGCTGTGTTTTCAGCCAACTCTGATACTTTGGAGAAAAAAATAATTAATTATACTCAAAAGAGGAAGTACAAAAGCAAATAGGGCTTTGAAGATAGAAAGCCCTAAATGTCATCCGGCTGCTTTGAAGCTGCCAGGCTTCTTTGTTTTTTTCCACTTGTAGCTCACAAAAACACTGGCAAAGCAGACTGACTGCCTGCCTGCCACCGCTTTCAGGGGACACTTTACTCTGGCTGGCTCCGTCATTAAGGCAATAACCCACAAGACTGACAAGGCTGAACCCATATTGACCAACTCCCTTTGATCTGAACAGACCAACTGTGTGGTTGATAACACACTATTGATAGTTGAGAACACTATTCAGTTGTTTGCTTGTGTGCATTACCAGATTCCTGGATTTCGGGAACCATGATGGTCTTGAATAATAATTCAAACATACACCTGTATTCTCTACAGGGTAACATACATACACATGTTTATGACACAAGCAAGGGTGTCATAATGGTTTTGTTGGGCCAATTCCAAACATGTTGCAATATGGGCGTCAGAGTCTACCTAACGCAAACATGTAGAAAACCTTGCACAAAGCTGATTAATAAAAGCTTTGTCTTCCTTCTATCATAATCGAGGACTTGATCATTTTCAGTCATCCTCTTGAGGTTGGAAAATAGGTTGATATACAGCAGGGGAGGAGGTAGAAGAGGGTGAGAAGGAGGAGGAGAAGGAAAAGTGAGGAGAAGACAGGGGGAAAGAGGACAGGACAGAGGAAGGTAAGGGAGAGGTTCTGCCTATCTAAACTGTGACGTGTTTTATTAGCAGAACATGTTGCGAGATCTGGGAATCAGCTCTACGGGCGTTCACTGTGTGGTTGGGATGGATCGATGCTGTTCTCTGCCTGCCTGATCCTCTACGAGGAGCGCTGTCTGAGAGAACCTGGAGGAATCAGGCAAAAAAATAGACACTTACAGTGCATTCGGAAAGTATTCAGACCCCATCCCTTTTTCCACATTTTGTTACGTTACAGCCTTATTCTAAAATTGATGTAAAAAATGTTCTTCATCAATCTACACACAATACCACATTTTTGCAAGGTGTTTCCATTGATCATCCTTGAGATGTTTCTACAACTTGATTGGAGTCCACCTGTGGTAAATTCAATTGATTGTATATGATTTGGAAAAGCACCCACCTATCTATCTATATAAGGTCCCACAGTTGAAAGTGCATGTCAGAGCAAAAACCAAGCCATGAGGTCGAAGGAATTGTCCGTAGAGCTCCGAGACAGGATTGTGTCGAGGCACAGATCTGGGGAAGTGTACCAAAACATGTCTGCAGCACTGAAGTTTCCCAAGAACACAGTGGCCTCCATTATTCTTAAATGGAATAAGTTTAGAACCACCAAGACTCTTCCTAGAGCTGGCCGCTCGGCCAAACTGAGCAATCGGGGGAGAACCGTGGTCAGGGAGGTGACCAAGAACCCGATGAGAAACAAGATTCTCTGGTCTGATGAAACCAAGATTGAACTCTTTGGCCTGAATGCCAAGCGCCACATCTGGAGGAAACCTGGCACCATTCCAACGGTGAAGCACGGTGGTGGCATCATCATGCTTTTGGTATGTTTTTCAGCAGCAGGGACTGGGAGACTAGTCTGGATCAAGGGAAAGATGAACGGAGCAAAGTACAGAGAGATACTTGATGAACACCTGCTCCAGAGTGCTCAGGACCTCAGACTGGGGGGAAGGTTAACCTTCCAACAGGAAAATTACCCTAAGCCCATAGCCAAGACAACGCAGGAGTGGCTTCGGGACAAGTCTCTGAATGTCCTTGAGTGGCCCAGCCAGAGCCAAGACTTGAACCCGATCGAACATCTCTGGAGAGACTTGAAAATATATGTGCAGCAACGTTCCCCAACCAACCAGACAGAGCTTGAGAGGATCTTCAGAGAAGAATGGGAGAAATTCCCCAAATATAGGTGTGCCAAACTTGTAGCGTCGTACCCAAGAAGACTCGAGGCTGTAATTGCTGCCAAAGGTGCTTCAACAAAGTACTGAGTAAACGGTCTGATTACTTATGTAAACTGTGATTTCAGTTTTTTGTTTTTATAAATTTACAAAAAATTCTAAAAACCTGTTTTTGCTTTGTCATCATGGGGTATTGTGTGTAGATATGCCAGTTAGGCTCTACACCCGTTGTAAAGCCGATTAATGTGCTTCAATTTAAGTAGTTATTTGGCCACTTTAGTTGTGATACAAACCTTATCAAAACATATAGGCCTATGGGTTAGGCTACATGAGGTGTGCGACTATGATTTGAAAAAGTTGCAAAAAAAAGGCATGGCTGCATCATTCACAAGTGACATATGGTGGCCCACACACAAACAAAGTACAAATGACTGCCGTTCTTTGCAAGAGGACCATTCTGTCATGTGTATGTGTGCTTGGTATGGAAAGTCGCATGTGTTCACGCCCATATGCTCCTTTCCTCTCTCCTGGAGAACGCTCACTGGCGGAGAGGGGGATGGAGGGATGAACGGATGGAGAGGGGATACAGAAAGGAGAAAGTGCTGCCCAGCATGGGGCTCCATGGCTGGGAGGGGCAAGGCCCACCAGTGTCCAGAAGCTTACTCCTCAGAGAGTCTCCAGAGTGGGTCACCACAGCGAGAGGTCAGACCTGTGTGCCGTCAGCCCAGGACTGAGCAGAGATGTCAGGGCCTACATTCATAAAGCGTCTCAGAGTAGGAGTGCTGATCTAGGATCAGGTCCCCCCGTCCATTTTACCTCATTCATTATGATCCAAAAGGCAAAACTGATCCTAGATCTCACTCCTACTAAGATGCTTTATTAATACGGGCCCTGATCTCTGGAGGATCTAAAAGAATGGATGAATATGTTGAGTGCATCGGCCTACACTGGTAGCAACATGAGTCTGAACACAAACAAGATACTGTATGACACTCACTTGGCATTGCAAATGTATCTAGACCTTGTGGCTGTTTGGCTAGATGTGTTCAAAACCTCACCTATTTATCAAACTCAAACAATACATCAATTAAATTGGGATATGCGGAGCAGCGGTGGAGTGTGGGGATACCATTATCTTCGTTCCAAAACGTCATGCTTTGACACTCCTCACACTTTAAAGCTGTGGAACATTTTATTCTTGATTAATTTCTCCTTGTTTGGATGTTTTCAATGAAACAATACATCTTATATTTACGTTTACCAACTGAAGTTCTCCCTTGGTGTGGGAAAAGGTTTGGTCTTTTCCAATTTACTTTTCGTTTTTCACTCCCATTAATCTCCCATGCTCCCTGATTGTTTCCTTTCGTCCACTTCGGAATCACATTAAATTATTCATGGCTTTTTTCCCGCATATACCTTGGAGATGGAATTAGCAAACAAACAATGCCAGAGACACTAATCCTTGTCTACAGAGAAATATCCTCTAATACACTAGAGCTCAGGCCGGCTGTTGACAGGCGCCTGTTACTGTCTTTAACTTCCCTGACCGACACAGAGCTGTTTACACAAGAAACGTGTTTACACACAACGACTCATATTCTGACCCAACACCACTGTGGAACACACACACACTGTCAGAGTAGAATAATACTGGGGGAAAATTACATGGTTGAATTTGGAGCCGAAACACAAGATGATATGTACAACTTCTTTCCTCCCCCCATCTTGCCTTCTCTCCTCTTCTTGTCTCTTGTCATACGCAGAGCCAGGTCCGAAGGAGGCTTGTTTGCCTGTTCTGCTCCATAAAGCCCACACACAGACGGAGGGAGGCAGGGGATAGTACAAAGCCTGTGTCTGAACACATGATGTTCTAACACTGTTCTAATGGAAGCCATAGTATGCGTCCCAAATGGTATCCAAATCCCTATGTATTGCATACTCACTGGGCACATTGATACAACTTAATGTGTTACCATTGTGATTGATACAATTGCACAACTAAATTACCTGGATTGCAGTCAGTTGAGATGACATTAAAGTACATGGTGCAAGAGATCCATGCTATTTGAGATTCTGTGCAGGTTATTATAGCAATTGTGAGGATTTCCACAGATCTGCAAACCGGAACACGCATGTTTTCCATGATTACATAGGAAGACATGTATTGTTACAGTAACCCAAAAATGTGGCCATGGATATGTTACTCATTTTAAGGTCAAATACTGTTATATTAGTTTATAAAATAGCCTTAACATTAGACTATTTACTTTTTTACAAAAGTAATATTGAATTGTGTTTCGTTTACAGCACAGGCAAATGTCAAAATGTAAAAAAAGATCTCTCTACTGCTTGGATAGTTCCATCTGAGCCACTGGCTTAATCCTATATTTGGTTGAGATAGAGACGTGAATCCAACATAATTTGTTAAGTTGTCGACAAGTTAATAGGTTATTTACAGTATTACAAAAGTTATAATGAATTGTGTTTTGTCGTCAACACAACCAAATATCAACTTTTGAAGGAAATGTACAGTGTATTCGGAAAGCATTCAGACCCCTTGACTTTTTCCACATTTGTTTAAGTTACAGCCTTATTCTAAAAACAAAATCCTCATCAATCGACACACAATACTCCATAATGACATAGCGAAAACAGGTTGACATTTTTGCAAATGTATGAAAAATAACAAAAATAAATACCTTATTTACATAAGTATTCAGACCCTTTGCTATGAGACTCAAAATTGAGCTCAGGTGCATCCTGTTTCGATTGATCATCCCTGAGACGTTTCTACAACTTGATTGGAGCCCACTTGTGGTAAATCCAATTGATTGGATATGATTTGGAAAGGCACACACCTGTCTATATAAAGGTCCCACAGTTGACAGTGCATGTCAGAGTAATAACCAAGCCATGAAGTCGAAGGAATTGTCCGTAGAGATCCGAGACAGGATTGTGTCGAGGCACAGATCTGGGGAAAGGTACCAAAACATTTGCAGCATTGAAGGTCCCCAAGAACACAGTGGCCTCCATCATTCTTAAATGGAAGAAGTTTGGAACCACCAAGAAAGACTCTTCCTAGAGCTGGCCAAACTGAGCAATCGGGGGAGAAGTGCCTTGGTCAGGGAGGTGACCAAGAACACGATGGTCACTCTGACAGAGCTCCAGAGTTCCTCTGTGGGAGAACATTCCAGAAGGACAGCCATCTCTGCAGCACTCCACCAATCAGGCCTTTATGGTAGAGTGGCTCGAAGGAAGCCATTCCTCAGTAAAAGGCACATGACAGCCCGCTTGGAGTTTGTCAAAAGGTACCTAAAGTCTCTTAGACCATGAGAAATAATATTCTTTGGTCTGATGAAACCAAGATTGAACTCTTTTGCCTGAATGCCAAACTTCAAGTCTTGCCAAACCCCTTAACTTTTTGCACATTTTGTTGTAATACAGCCTAAATTTAAAATTGATTAAATTCACATTTGTTTGGTCACTGGTCACAATACCCCATCATGTGAAGGTGGAATACATTTCTTTTTTACAAATGAAGAGCTGAAATGTTGTGAGTCAATAAGTATTCAACCCCTTTGTCATGGCAAATCTAAATAAGTTCAGGAGTAAAAATGTGCTTAGTAATTACACTTTGGATGGTGTATCAATACATACAGTCACTACAAAGATACAGGTGTCCTTCCTAACTTAGTTGCTGGAGAGGAAGGAAACCACTCAGGAATTTCGCCATGAGGCCGATGGTGACTTTAAAACAGTTACAGAGTGTAATGGCTGTGATAGGAGAAAACTGAAGAGGGATCAACAACATTGTAGTTGCTCTAATTGACAGATTGAAAATAAGGCTGTAACAAAACAAAATGTGGAATAAGTTAAGGGGTATTAATACTTTCTGAATGCACTGCATGTCTATTTTTAGTTGAATCCTGGGCTGAATTTAAACAATAGCTGTTGATGACTTCCCAAAATGCTATATAGGCCTAAATAGCATCATTGATTATTGATATTGTTAAATTTCATTAGCTCTGTTGAACCTACCTTTCGTTAGTAACAGTGAATGTATACTGAACAAAAATATAAAACGCAACATGCAACAATATTAACAATTTTACTGAGTTACAGTTCATAGAAGGAAATCACTCAGTTGAAATAAATTCATTAGGCCATAATCTATGGCTTTCACATTACTTCACATGAGTGGGCCTGGGAGGGCATAACCCCACCCGATGAGGAGCGAGGCCCAGCCAATCTGAATGAGTTTTTCCCCACAAAAGGGCTTTATTACAGACAGAAATACTCCTCAGTTTCGTCAGCTGTCCGGGTGGCTGGTCTCAGACAATCCCGCAGGTGAAGAAGCCGAATGTGGAGGTGCTGGGCTGGAGCGGTTACACGTGGTCTGCGGTTGTGAGGCCAGTTGGATGTTCTGCCAAATTCTCTAAAATGACGTTGGAGCCGGCTTATGGTAGAGAACTTAACATTCAATTCTCTGGCAACAGCTCTGGTGGACATTCCTGCAGTCAGCATGCCAATTGCACGCTTCTTTAAAACTTGAGACATCTGTGGCATTGTGTTGTGTGACAAAACTGCATCTTTTAGAGTGTCCTTTTATAGCACCCAGCACAAGGTGCACCTGTGTAATGATCATGCTGTTTAATCAGCTTCTTGATATGCTACACCTGTCAGGTGGATGGATTACCTTGGCAAAGGATAAATGCTCACTAACAGGAATGTAAACAAATTCGTGCACCGCATTTGAGCAAAATAAGCATTCTGGGCGAATGGAAAAATTCTAGGAGTATTCTATTTCAGTTCATGAAACATGGGACCAACACTTTACATGTTGCGTTTATATTTTTGTTCAGTATATCATTTCTAAATAATCTTTCTTGCGATAGCACATTGGCAATTGTCAGTGACAAATATCTAAGCAGGGCTTGGTTAAAACCCTGGATGGGAGATCGAATGGATAGCTGTAGATATGTCAACTCTCCAGTAAGAGGTGCTGCCCAGACTATTGTTTTTTTCTCCTAGTGAATATTACGTTTTATACAAGATTCGTCTATGTTGAAAATTGGTTACCATGATGACATAATCATGTGGTTAAAATGTTAAACTCAAAACAACAGTTGATGACTTTTTTCAAATCAAATGTATTTTCCACATAGATTCCACGTCACAAATTACGCTGAAACAACATTGATTTAACCAGTTTGTGCCCAGTGGGTAGTCTATTATCAAATGGATTCTCAATTCAGTCTGGATACCAGGGAGATGACACCTCACCAAACATACATGGCTTTAATATCAGCTGAGGGTCTTTACAGTTCTCTAATATAAAGACCTTTAATATATACCATGAGTACATTGTAGGTACTGCAAGTCTACAATATGTAGTCATTAAAGTGTACTGGATATGAAGGTTAGCATGGTGGCCTTAAATGTGAGAATAGACTTAAAACCCATTGCCCGTATTCATAAAGAGTCTCAGAGTAGGAGTGCTGATCGAGGATCCATTAAGCCCATTAGATCAAGATTAATAAGACTTTATGGACAGGGAGGGACCTGATCGTAGATCTGCCCTCCTACTCTAAGACACTCAATGCTCCCTTTTCTCAGTGCGAGGCAAAGGACACATATTTGAAGTTTCTCTTCTGACTCACAAAACCATGCATCGGTTAGCCTGCAGCTAATGGATGTGAGCACATACACAATGCTCTAAACTGGTTGTGACTCAATCCTGAGACCGTACACAAAGATGAGATAGATATTACGGCAATCACAATGTATGAATGGGAAATGGAGAAGTGAAATGTGTCATATCGAGTAACCGTCAACTGCTGGTGCTGTGTGTGTGTGTGTGTGTGTGTGTGTCTCCTGGAAGAGGTGATGCATGAGGGCCTTTGAGCGATGCCTGGACTGACAGGTGGCGATGAAATGGTAGAGAGGACTACACACACACCCTGCCAGGGGCACTGACGGAGAGGAGAGCGAGGAAGACTTTGATCCCCGCACCAAGGCCACTCAACTGGAGAGGGCAGTCAATGATGAGGAGAAAAATGCAGCGAGCGAGAGAGAGAGCGAGAGAGCGAGAGAGCGCGAGAGAGAGAGCGAGAGAGCGCACGAAAGAGAGAGATAGAAGTGCTCTCTAACCTCTGTGCTCATTGATACAGATGTTGAAGCATGAACACACAGGGAATACGTCATCCGGCAGTCTGACTGAGACAACCTACAGGACAAACATCTACGAGGGTTTTATTAACATACTGTGACATATACAGATGTAGGATCTCAATTTGATCACTCTTTTGTTGCTGAGAACTTTCCTGCACGGCAGGAAATGCAAACTTGTAGTGTATTTGAGTTTTAAAAAGGCTTATAAAGTTTGTAATTTCAACTAAAGTTTGTAAAACATATCTTTCAGAGTCAACAAACCAGACTGACATGCAGTCATTGAAAACTTCTTTGCAGAATTCAATATAAATGGGGGGGAAATTGGTACCATTTCATTAAAGATTAAATGGTTTTGATCGCTCTTTTGTTGCTGAGAATTTTGCTGCATCGCAGGAAATACAGATGAGCTTTGTGATTTACATAAATTCACTGAAAACCCGCACTAACACAGTTATATTAACAGTATTGTACTTTTCATGTAGCATCATTTTGGCCAGCTAATAGCCTAACCACCGATGAAGCAACATTATGGACTAAATGTTCAAATCCTGTTGCTGCAGGATTATTTTGCTGAGACAATACAGATGCAGGATCTTAATTTGATCAGTCTTTTGTTGATAATTTGCAAATGTGTGTAATCAAGGTTTAGAAAGGCTTCTAGAGTTAGTAAAATGTCAGACTTGATTTGCCCTATCGTAAAATGTACCAACCAACCCCTACAGAAAATACCCATTAATTAAAATAATTCACATTTTCATTGCAGCAGGATTATTTTCCTGCTGTAGCAAACTGGCTCTAATTAAGATCCTAAATCTGTACTGGTCAAGTTAAGATCCTACCTATCTGTATGACTGCCACAGCAGCGTAAGGTAACAACACCTTGCTATAAAGACAAGTCACTACTATAAAGTCAACACGATAACATGCACCTCACAAAAATATATTTGTTTCCGTTGCTTAAAAACCCCACACATACCTTTTCCAAGCATCTCAAAACACATTCCCTTCGATCTGTATACACACACACACATCCATTTCTCCAGCCTTAACTGTTAGTGTCTGGGTGAGGGAGAAGGACTCAAGAAGCTAAACCCCATTACTCTGTGTGAAGAGCCCAGGTAATTATGTCTGGCATTTTGACAAGCGCTTGTCGGACTGAAGGTCACTTGTGTCTGCATTGGTGATCTATGCTAATCTGCTCAGCTGGAGAGAAGAGGGAGACCAGCGTTCTATGGTGTGGCTGTTATAAACCTCATGGATATACAAAACAACGAACACATACACTGAGTGTACAAAACATTAGGAACAACTTCCTAATATTGAATTGCACCCCCTTTTGCCCTCAGAACAGCCTCAATTCATTGGGGCACGGACTCTACAAGGCGTCGAAAGGATTCCACAGGGATGCTGGCCCATTATGACTCAAATGCTTCCCACAATTGTGTCAAGTTGGCTGGATGTAATTTGGTTGGTGGACCATTCTTGATACACATGGAAACTGTTGAGAGTGAAAAATCCAGCAGTGTTGCAGATCTTGACACACTCAAACCAGTGCGCCTGGCACCTACTACCATATCCCGTTCAAAGGCACTTAAATCTTTTGTCTAGCCCATTTACCCTCTGAGTAGCACATATAAACAATCCATGTCTCAATTGTCTCAAGGCCTAGAAATCCTTCTTTAACCTGCCTCCTCCCCTTCATCTACACTGATTTAAGTGAATTTAACAGGTGACCTCAATAAGGGATCATAGCTTTCATCTGGATTCACCTGGTCAGTCTATGTCATGGAAAGAGCAGATGTTCCTAATGTTGTCTACACTCAGTGTAAATATTCTATCTCCATCTGTGATCTACGCTAATCTGCTAAACTGGGGAAATTGGGTCGGATTTGAACCCATACTTGTAGCGGTCAGGGCATAAGATTAATACCTGCCACCCGCCAGATGCGGGTAGATTTAGGTATTGGCAGGTAAGAATGTCTACTTCCCCAGTCACGTTGGCGGGTGGTCAATTTGCAGGGTTCGACAGGGCGAGCGTTTCATTCGCATTTGTGAGTAAAAATAGTCAAAAGTCAAGTATGAGCATATGTGTGTTGCAATTTTTTGTAGAAAAATGCTGAATTCGCTGTTTTTTTATATATTTCTGCTGTTTTGTTTCATAGCTGCTAATCACACAAAGAAATACGAATCCTACATTCCACCTTGCGCAGCAACAGCTTTGCGCCATGTGAGTGAAGCGCTGATAAGATTCATTTTTGGAGGCGCTGGCACAGGCATAAAAGTTGGTCAAATTTACTCAAGTCAGCAAAGTGAGACTTTGTCCTCGTGTTTCTTGGCTATTTACATCGTTTTTTTTCACAATCTGGGTTGTTTTTCAATGTTAGTTTGAATCTGCTGCTTCAACTGATAGCGAAGAGACGCCTACTACTCGTCACATCCAAAAATCTCACACACACAAAGACACACATGACATGAATCAAGTGGCCCCGTTACCATGGTAACCTCCCACCCTTAAAAGGGCAGCTGAACATTTTGTCTGATCTGATATTTTGGTTAAAATAAAACATCTAATTAAATTAAGCAATATACCACATTACTTCTTACCAATACATTTCTTCTTTTGGAAACATTACAAAGCATGGTCATTAGTTTTATGAAATTATGGTGACAAATTATTTTGGCTGGTAAAAAATCTGAGTGGCTAGTAGATTTTTTTTATCTACTTGCCACAGTGGCTCGTGGAACAAACAGTTAATTTTAGGCCCTAGCAGCGGTACATAATACATGTGTTTCTAGAGGCAGCAGTATAGACTACTACGCCAACCCAGGCCACAGACATTCTATATCTATGCTAAAAACACAGTTGCCCTGTTTCCATTGCTGCTTCTCTGTAAGTCTATGTGTATGTGTGCGAGAGGATATATTTCCCTGACTGAGGGGAAGGCAGTGTCTCAGTCTCTCTACATTCAAATTAGATCTCTCTTTTTCCTATTATCTATCTCCTTTCCCCTTGGCTGCATCTCCCCAGCTCTTTCTCACCATCTTCCTCTCTGCATCCTCTCTCTCTATCTCTCTCTGTCCCAGGGGTGACAGCAGTGTGTCAGGGCTCTGCTCCTGGCTGCTCCAGATGGCCCCGGCTGCTGGCCCCTGTTGGTCCAGAGGCCCCCAGCTCTTTGACCAGGACTGTGGTTCTCACGGCCTGGGGGCCCGGGCACGCTGCTGGGCCTGGCCTCTGGGGCCTCTGGGGTCGACCAGCCGTGACAGCCCAGACAAAGGGGTGTCCTCATCCCACCGCCCACCAGCCTACACATCCTACACATCTTCCCGAACAGCCACCCATCCTTGACCACAGAGTGTGGACAGTGTATACAGATCACTGTCTAAGCTTCATAAGGGGGCGAATGCAAGCATTTTGATACGTTACTGGTCGGAAGACTCGGCACAAGTACTGTTTACCTCACCAGAAACACATACCATATAGAAAATAACAGACTGTCATATTCATACGTGATGTTATTGTCAAGAAGAGGTCTCGTTACTAAGTTTGCCAATAGAATACAGTGAAGCAGTCTGTCCAGCCAAAATGTGCGAAAGACTTTCAAATTGCATGGCATGTTTCCCTCTTAATGATAGCATGACAGATGTTTTGTAAAATATGAAGTAATATCACATTAGCATCATATTTACATATCTAATGATATGCCGAAATAAATCTGTTCAAGAAGATGGAAGATAATACAAATTGCCTCCACACAGCTCAGAAAAACCCCCACATTCAATTCAAATGACTTCATGTGATCACATGTGATCTAATGTGAAGTTAATTTAATAGCATGTGACAACATGTAAAGCAACATATGATAACATGAAACTACACATGTGAAAGCATGTGAAGTGTTCCAAAAACACATTTTCACATGATTTCACATATGACATTTCCTGTGAAAATGTAAAATCATGTGTTTTTTCTAAAGGGAGGCGTTTTCTTCACAATAGAAATCCCCCAAAACCCCCTGAAAAAAACATGAATTTTGGGATGTTTCAGAAAGGCATGTAAATGTGTATAACACTGTAGGAATGATATGGGTCCACATAAGAGTAATTGCTCTAAGGAAACACAAAACAACCCATGCATGTTTCCACCTACCCGGTTACTGTACACAGAAGAAAAAACACAGAAGGGAAAATGAGAGAGGGATTACATTTCTCATGACTAAAGAAACGTTGGTTAGCAGTGAGCGTAACAAATGTTGACAGAACCAATTTCCCATGTGAAGGTGATTTACATGTTTGCAGATCAGTCTGAAGCACACAGCTTTTCACCGCATTCAGAACCTCATTCTACGAGAGAGAGAGAGAGAGAGAGAGAGAGAGAGAATGAAGGAGCAAAAAGCAAGAGTGTCTTTAATGACAAATTGCTAAATTGTTTTTTTACAGCTTGGTCAGCTCTTCATCAAAACTTGAATAAATAATTTCCCTTGCAAATGATTCTCACTCACACTAGCCTAGTTTTTTTTTTAAATAAAGCAGCCGCCTTCTCTTTTGTTTTCAAGCTGTGCGGGGGTTTAGTGAGCACAGGTCATTGTCCGCCAGTTTTCCAGTTGAGCAAAACACAAGAGCTCCTAGTAGCTCCTACCTTCACTAATACAGTGAGACCTCCCATCATGATTTTCACTTATTATTCTACCGGTAACAACCCACAGCCAAAAGATGGCAATGCTTTCATTGAGATATCAAATCTCCTCTTTATACTGTCCATGTGCATCCCAAATGGAACCATAATACCTTTGTAGTGCACTACTAACATCTTACATTTGACATATGAGTGAAGATGTCTGGGTGTTTTTTAAATTTTATATCTGTCTACTAGTAGTGCACTATATAGGGAATAGGGTACCATTTGGGATGCACACCATGCCTTTCAATGGAATCTCTCCCTATAAGAAGGATTTTCAAATGGGACCTTTCTCTCCCTATGGCTTTTCTATGAAATATGGGTCATTCCACAAAATGGGTGCCTTTTGGAATGCAAACTTAAGAAATGTAAAATATCTCTTCTTTCAACATTCAATTGGATGGAGGATATTTTTAGACTACGGAAAAACACCTTTTGTAATGGCTGTCTTCGTCCTCCTCTGACGAGGAGTAAGAAATGTCGGACCAATATGCAGCGTGGTGAGTATCCATTTTTAATATGAATACTTGAAACAAACAAAATAACAAAATAAACGAACGAAGACGTAACAGTCCCGTAAAGTGACAACACAAACACAGGAATGAATAGGGCCCCAGTTGCAAGTTTAAGATCTTCACAAAGACATAGGAAAAATGTATTCATTCAAATTGAGCTATCATTGACACAGGCCTATTCTCCAATCCCAATCATTGTGTTCTTGTTCTGACCATTTCCACTAAAATTACTTTATTGTCAACAGAATGCTTTTTCAAGAAAAATACTCACTATAGAGCTAAACTAAAGAAACACCTTACAATAATTCCTCCATTTATTTTCCACAAACCTGGAAACCAGTCAATGGTTAACACGCATATAGACTGGTTCAACACACAATGAGCCCAAGGGTTTGACGAGTGTGTGTGTGTGTGTGTGACGAGTTCATCAGGCGGCCATGTTGTTCATGCACTGGCAAACAGAGGTCAAATGTAACCCAGGATTACCCAGGAGGTAGAGTGTTATTCAGTTTCTGTTTCACATTCAACCCAGAGAATCTTCATTTTGTTTCTGAAAAACCGGCAAGAGATGGCTTTGAAATCATGAAAAATGATCATATCACATTGGTCACTGTACCGCAGTTGTCCTTGATCTTTGAGTGTTTTATAGTTGTAAAACATTCAGGAAAACAATTTATAATAATGCAGGATAATATAGTTATGTGTTTGACTTCCATATACAAACTGAATGTTTTTCTTATTCTACGTATATGAATCGTTATACACAACTATATACTACTGTATGTTATGGTAAATGTGTAAACATTGTAATAGATTTCTCTGTAAATCTGCGGCTTTCCTGTAAATCTACGGATTTCCTGTAAATCTACGGATTTCCTGTAAATCTAAATGTACACATGTCCTATTCATTTCCCAACTGAAACCTTGTAAGGGGGATATCTAAGTATTCCTCCTGATAGGCAAATCCCGGTCAGTCATTGGTATTCTGGACGGCTGGATTCATAATTCATCAATAGCAGTCAGGCTGCTGATAATGTTGACTTAACATTTGGTCTGGCATTTCGCTGCTGTCATTAGGTCTCCCACCACGGAGCCTAATCAACACTCAAATCACTCCACATAGACAGACACACGCATGAGCACGCACACAGAAACACACACACACAGGCATGTAGGCACAAGCACTCAGTTACGTACACACACACCTAGAAACACACACAAAGAAAGTATCTCAACCTAGTACCAATGAACGTACCCATAGGGGTCCACAGCACTAGAACCATGGAATAACTGTTATTCTGGTGCTTGCACAAACCCAGCTTCAAAACCCATGTAACACCAACCCTTCCAGACACCTTTTCATCATCTTCCAGCCATCTTTATGTCTCAAATCACATCATATCACACGCCAAGCCCCAAAACCCCTTCTACCTATTTCATACACTCTTAGAAAAAGGGTTCCAAAAGGGTTCTTTGTGGAGGGATAGGGTTCTACCAAGGACTATTTTGATCAGAAGAACCCTTTCTGGAAGACAAGGGTTCTTTGTAAAGCAAAGGGTTCTACCTAGAACCTTTAATATCATAGGAACCGTTTTTGGAAGAACGGGCTCTTTGATGATTCTTTGGAAGGCAAGAAGGATTCTTTGGGAGGCAAGAAAGGTTCTACATACAACCATATATAATATTTCCCAGCATGCTCTTTTGCAGTGAGATTTTCTGAATTGTGTGTTTTACTGTAATATCTGTGTTTTTTGCATCGATTGGTTGATATTATTATTTTTTTTGCTACACAAATATAAATAATATACAGTTTTCTAAACTAATCCAATCTGTTAGTAATTGGATTTATTTCACCCGTTACTGAGATGGTTGTTCCAGTTTAGATGATTGAGGTAGTCTCAGTATTCAATCTTCCCTACCCTGACAGTCATTCTGAATGCAGGTTGCTGGTGATTCAAAATTCCACTTGTTCGATAGCCTAACTCTGTATTACAATTCACTTGCAAGCCAGCATAATGTGGCCTGTAAACCAGGAGATTCATAACACCACTGTGTTAGGGTATAACTAGGCCCATATAAACTCAGCAAAAAAAGAAACGTCCTCTCACTGTCAACTGCGTTTATTTTCCGCAAACTTAACATGTGTAAATATTTGTATGACCATAACAAGATTCAACAACTGAGACATGAACTGAACAAGTTCCACAGACATGTGACTAACAGAAATTGAATAATGTGTCCCTGAACAAAGGGGAGGGTCAAAATCAAAAGTAACAGTCAGTATCTGGTCTGGCCACCAGCTGCATTAAGTACTGCAGTGCATCTCCTCCTCATGGACTGCACCAGATTTGCCAGTTCTTGCTGTGAGATGTTACCACACTCTTCCACCAAGGCACCTGCAAGTTCCTGGAAATTTCTGGGGGGAATGTCCCTAGCCCTCACTCTCCGATCCAACAGGTCCCAGACGTGCTCAATGGGATTGAGATCCGGGCTCTTCGCTGGCCATGGCAGAACACTGACATTCCTGTCTTGCAGGAAATCACACACAGAACGAGCAGTATGGCTGGTGGCATTGTCAGGCTGGAGAGTCATGTCAGGATGAGCCTGCAGGAAGGGTACCACATGAGGGAGGAGGATGTCTTCCCTGTAACGCACAGCGTTGAGATTGCCTGCAATGACAAAAAGTGCAGTCCGATGATGCTGGGACACACCGCCCCAGACCATGACGGACCCTCCACCTCCAAATCCATCCCGCTCCAAAGTCCAGTCCTCGGTGTAACGCTCATTCCTTCAACGATGAACGCGAATCCGACTATCACCTCTGGTGAGACAGAACCACGACTCGTCAGTGAAGAGCACTTTTTGCCAGTCCTGTCTGGTCCAGCGACGGTGGGTTTGTGCCTATAGGCGACATTGTTGCCGGTGATGTCTGGTGAGGACCTGCCTTACAACAGGCCTACAAGCCCTCAGTCTAGCCTCTCTCAGCCTATTGTAGACAGTCTGTGCACTGATGGAGGGATTGTGCGTTCCTGGTGTAACTCGGGCAGTTGTTGTTGCCATCCTGTACCTGTCCCGCAGATGTGATGTTCGGATGTACTGATCCTGTGTAGGTGTTGTTCCACATGGTCTGCCACTGCGAGGACGATCAGCTGTCCGTCCTGTCTCCCTGTAGCGCTGTCTTAGGTGTCTCACAGTACGGACATTTATTGCCCTGGCCACATCTGCAGTCTTCATGCCTCCTTGCAGCATGACTAAGGCACGTTCACACAGATGAGCAGGGGCCCTGGGCATCTTTCTTTTAGTGTTTTTCAGAGTCAGTAGAAAGGCCTCTTTAGTGTCCTAAGTTTTCATAACTGTGACCTTAATTGCCTACCGTCTGTAAGCTGTTAGTGTCTTAATGACCGTTCCACAGGTGCATGTTCATTAATTGTTTATGGTTCATTGAACAAGCATCAGTGTTTAAAACCTTTACAATGAAGATCTGTGAAATTATTTAGATTTTTACTAATTATCTTTGAAAGACACGGTCCTGAAAAAGGGACGTTTCTTTTTTTGCTGAGTTTATATGTAATGTATTGTCATAAATAATTACATTTGAAAGGCTAATAAGGCTGGTGGATCTGTTCATAGGAAGAACCCTCCAAAGATAAAAAAAAGAGTTCTCAGTAGAACCCTTCATAGATGGTTCTAGGAAGAACATTTAGAGGATGAAATGGTTCTTTGAAGAACCCTACATAGAGGGTTCTACCTAGCACCAAAAAGGGTTTCGCTATGGGAACAAACCGAAGAAGCCTGTATGGTTCTACTTAGCACCTTTTTTTCTAAGAGTGTAGTGTTGATGTTGTAGCATCTCTGTAAATGGATAGGACAGAAACAAACCCCCATATACCACCCTATAATACAACAGGAGGAGAGTGGTGCCAAATTCCTCTCAATGGAACAACAGCACATTTCAGCCAATAAAAAAAATGAGGTTTGTGCTAGCGTTGTTACTGTTGTTGTTCCAACCCCGGTGTTATTGACTGTTGGACTGTTGCTCTCTGCTTCTCAAAGTCAATTCCAATCGAAGCAAGGGCGACACCCTCCCGTGTTGATCCAAGTTCAGACAATGCCAGCGTTGTGGTGCGGTGCAGCTGCGGTGCACACTGAAATATCAAATCCTATTTTTTCTCTCTCTCACCATGACACCTTTCTATCAGACCACATCTGGCTATACGAAGACTAGCTTGTCTGAGAGTCACTCTCTCCGTCCCAAATGGCACCCTATATAGTGCACTACTTTTGACTAGAGCCCTAATACTATGCCTATGGGCCCTGGTCAAAAGTAGGGCATTAAATAGGGAATAGGCTGCCATTTGGGATGCAGCCTATGTATCTCAGTAGGAACAGCAGTGTGTCCCGCTTGTTATCCTGTGTGAAATTGATCCTCATTTGTCATTACACCATGTTAATAATCTTATAGACATGGGCTTGTCCGGACTAGAAGGACACTGTGATATCTACCCTATCTGGCGCGGTGGATCTGAGACTCTCATTTACTCAAACAGAGAGAACATGACAAAATGGTGTGTAGGTGGGGAAAATTAAATCCAGTATAATGGAGGTCATTGGCACGATGTGGTTCTTTCTATTTAAATGTGTTGAGTAAGAAATGTAGCTAATAATTACTACTTGCTGTGTGGGTTTGTGTGCTGCATGGGTACAGCACACAAACCCTGTGTGTCTCATTGTGTGTGTGTGTGTTGTGTGTCTGTCAGTGTACATGCATGCATGCGTGTGTGTGTGAATTGTATGTTTTATTTTACCTTTCTTTAACTAGGCAAGTCAGTTAAGAACAAATTATTTTTTGGGCCTACCCCCACCCCTTTGTTCAGGGACACATTATTCAATAAATGATGATGATCGGTCATGATAATGGTGGGTGGGTCTTGGGGGATATGGGCTGGTGTAACTGTGAGAATGGTCCTACCTGCAACGTGAGCCACATCGGCAGTGCTGACATTGTGAGGGTTGGTGCCCACCCTGAAGGTTACAGCTGGACCCAGCACTCTGAAAGACAGAAAAGAGACAAAATTAGCTACACCCCAAACTCAATACCCTTCAAATGAACCGCAGACCGAGGTAGAAAGAGAGGAATAGAGAAGAGTCGAGAAAGACAGAGCGACTCCCCAAGAGCTTCAGCGACCAGCGAGCTTCAAAATCAATCAACTCGGACGTGGACACGGACAGAGACAATGGGAGGTTGTTTTCTCTTTTTGTTTGAGTCTGAACAAAACACCAAAAACATGGAACTGTGTATTGCAGCTGAGAACCTTGTTTGCTTTTCATCTCTGGCTACCCGTCTGTCCAGGGCCAGACCTTTTAGGGGGTATGTGCTCAAAACACAAACCGCGGTAACAGACTCGTTGAAGAATTACCACTTTGATCGCTTAGTAACATAAAATCAATAGATGGCCACATCTTACAGAGTCGAGGAACCGCTGATCGTTTTTTGTCTTGCTCCTCAAGAAATGCTGGCGGCCGTGACAGAAGCCAAACGTGAGTCGGCTTGGGGGTGTGGTTTGATGTGTGTATTTCTTGGGTGTGTCCTTGTCACCACCGAGACACACCCATCTGTCAGAACCTTGCCTGCAGCTGTTTCCCCCCCACTCAATCACAACATTCAAACCTCCTGCAGGTTAGGTTCAATAACTACAGGCAAATGTATGGTGAGATGCCAGAGGAAGCTTTGAATAGGTCAGTAGCCTACAGAGTAATGAGAAGATTGCAATTTCTGAATTTATGTAGATATTGTAAACTAAGTGTTTTGATCACTTTTACATGTATTTACAGGTCAATGTAGAATAAACAACCCTTTACATAATACCACAGAAGCAGTGATCTACTAATATAACAATGTACACCTTTCATCGTCATTCCCAGCCGATACAGATACTGTGCCTGTCGTCATTGCCTGGTGGTAATGGGGCTACCTTGGCAAACATGTCGGGGTGATCATACCTTCCTTTGTGGTGACCCGTATTCAACAGGAGTTGATCCTGGTGCGGAATAAACAGCGTCTCTCCCTCAATTCAATAACAGAAAAAGACAACATAAGTAAAAGTTGTGTCAAGTAAAATTTTTATGCTGAGTGCAAGATCTCTCTCCATTTAGAGACATCAGTATCAAGCCCGTCTGTCAGTCGGGACTCCATCACATCATCTTGCAAGTCTCCAAGTGCTTGTTCCATAGATGCTTCTGTGAACACATACACAGTCACTGTTCTATTACCAATGGCAGTTAGTGTCACGTTCCTGACCTGTTTTCCTTTTTCTTGTATTTATTTAGTTGGTCAGGGCGTGAGTTGGGTGGGTTTGTCTATGTGGTATTTTCTATGTTGGGATGTTTGTGTCCGGCCGGGTATGATTCTCAATCAGAGACAGCTGTCAATCGTTGTCCCTGATTGAGAATCATACTTAGGCAGCCTGGGTTTCACTTGTGTTTTGTGGGTGTTTGTCCAATCTCTCACCTAAAGACGACCGTTACAGTTAGTATATTTTGTTTGTCAAATATCACCTATCCTATGTTGAAGTTTGAAGAGGTCAGACTAAACCTACATCATTTTGGTCAACCAATCGACGACCGTTGGTGAGCAGGCAAGAGGTGAGGCTGGAGGTAAGGTCTTCGCCAGCGCCCCATTGATGGGCATGGCAGCGTAGATAAGCTCCTGGCTCACACACAAACACGGAGCACTGATTACATTATCAATGGTGGTTATGATTAGCGTAGTGGAACCAACCTGATCACTGCATTCACCTTTCAATTTCACTTCAGATATCATATGTGAAGTGAATAGAATGGTAACGCAGTGATCAGGCTGGTTCCACCAGGCTGGGTTATGAAGGTGAATTGGGACAAAACTCTAAACTGTTCGGACCTTTGAACAGGTCAAATGTCACCAACCTAATTCAAGTGTTCTCCCTGTTCCATTTATAGGAATGCTCACAGTGAGGGCATGTCTGCGTAATGCTGAGGGTCCCCTTGCTGGTCTTCTCTATGCTGCAGGTTCGGCTGCAAACTGGACATCTCTCACACAACTGCAGCAGGCTATCCAAATAAATAATGTACTTCCTGGTCGATAAATTATATGTAAACAACCAAATGTTCAAGGACTCAAAGATTACAACGTGGCTGTGAGTGATAGCTAGCTCCTGTTGAAGTAGTCCCCGATACATATGATTTTTTATGTATTTAATTTGAAGATTGTACATTGGCAATACCTAGGTAGTTTTTTGTTTGTTTAAATATGATATGGCCTAATTGTAGAGGTTGGGTATATTATGACCTAAAAGCTGTTATATAGTGCGGCCCTTGTTTGCCGATGTGAATCGGAACGATTAGCTTTTAAGATAAAACTTAAGGCTAGGATAGGGCTAGGATAAAGGATTATATAATTAAAAACCTGCCTAGGTTCTCTATAGGAATAGGCCTATACAATCGTAAAATAATTGGTGTTATTACCTTTCACATAAAAATTCATACATCTCAATATAAAAAATGTAAAGGATGATTATTCTTCCGATACACACTGGCAAATGGATGGATTAGATATTGTCAACCGGGTTGTTGTCTCTAGTGTGTGGCGGGCTGGTTAACACTGGGATAAAGTGATTCAAGTTAACGGTAGAACTAATACAATAATTGGCTTATGGAAGCACTTCTCTAAGCGAGAGAAAGGTATATTAATAATTTCTATATAAGCTATTTATGCTACCTTTAATATTCTTGATCCTAATGATATAGGCCTAGGTGTAAAACAGCTGAGGTGATAGAGCAAAATGTGTATGGGTGGAGAGAGGGTTGGTTATACAGATTGTCAGTACTGCATGTGTTCTTGGCTGTTGTGCCGTGGCTGTGTCGGAGTCGATTGTGAATTGAACTTGGGTATGCCTTCCCATAAAGAAGTACCCGGGTTTGGCTTGCGGTCGGCTCTGGCACGGCCATGGCACGATATAACAGGAATACTGTTATACAATGTGATAATATATATAAACAGGATATAATGTGATGCCTAAGACACATTTTACTTGCAGTCGTTAGCGGCCGTTAGAATCTATGTTCCTTTTTCCTTCTTCCTTTTTTTGTCGAAATACAACAGGATATAATGAGGACTACATGAAATATGTCTTGCATTTAATGGACATAAAAAAAGGACTGGTCTTGCGATATATTTAGGTTGTTTTCTCTTCATTAATTTTTTTTTTGTGGAATTTAATCCAATGAACTGAGCAGGCCTGGTTGACATGCTTATAGCCTTGCTATGACTTTCTAAATATGAGCAGGCATTTATAAAATTATGCTGTTTTATATTATTTATATATTATTTATATTAATATTATTGTCACGCCCTGACCTTAGAGATGCTTTATTCTCTATTTTGGCTAGGTCGGGGTGTGACTAAGGTGGGCATTCTAGTTTCTTTATTTCTAGGTTGGCCTGATATGGTTCCCAATCAGAGGCAGCTGTCTATCATTGTCTCTGATTGGGGATCATATTTAGGCGGCCTTTTCCCACCTGTTTGTTGTGGGACCTTGTTTGTGTATAGTTGCCTTGAGCACTGCATAGCTTCACGTTCGTTTTGTTCTTTATTGTTGTTGTTGATGATGATGATGAACCCAAACCACGCTGCATTTTGGTCCGATTCTTACAACAACGCTCGTGACAATTATCTAATATTGTTACTATTTTTTTATATATTTTTTGACTGTTTTCCTTGTTATTTGGTTAGTTCTCTTAAGCATCCTCATAGATATTTATGTTATCATGGGACTGCCCATATTTCCTTCTGGCCAACGCCAATTGGCGGCCAAGGGTTTGCCTTAGGACGCATCACGGAGATGGTCTGATGGTCTTAGTGGCAACAGACCTAAATATGGGGGGAGTTTTTAGTGGGCAGAATATTAAGACAATAGGTTTACAAAGTTGCAGCTACATTATGCTTAACAGTGCAAATTATTATGGTACAGCTATATGGACACTTAATCATCATGGTGCTTTTTAATGGTAAGTTTACAAACATTGGTTGTGGTAAGTATCATTATGGTAAGTGGGGAAATAAGTATAGAAAGTTATAATTGGAATGGCTTAGCAGATCACAAAAAAAGAAGATTCTCTTTTAGCCATGTAAAAATGTAAGAATATAATATCTATTGTTTACAGGAAACTCATTCTACAAATATAGATGAGGTTGGGTGGAAAAAGGACTGGGAGGGAGAAATATATTTTTGTCATGGGCAAAGAAACTCAAAAGGGGTGATTATACTAATTAATACAAATGTTGATCCGATTGTGCAAGCTGTGCAAACAGATCCGCAAGGAAGATGGATTATTTTAAATATGCTATTAGACCAAAAACAGATCTGGCTAATTAATCTATATGTGCCAAATATATTTTCGAAAATATATATAATAATCTGTTGAGCTCACAAGCAACGAAATAATCTATTATTATGGTGGGAGATTATAATATGGTTTTAAGTACCTCAATGGCTCGTACAGGAAATCACTCTACAAACGATCACCCTCAAGCACAAAGATCATGGATACATTAGAACTAGTATGGAGTATATGGAGGGTGAAAACCCCTGGCCTAGTGAGATATACATGGAGGAGGCTTAATCAAGCTAGCCGTCTTGATTACTTCCTGGTCTCATTCTTGCTGGCATCAAAAGTAGAAAAAAGTATTAATAGGAGACCGAATGGGATCGGACCACCATCTAATTGGCCTCCATTTAACTCTTAACTCTATTGTTCTTAACTAAGACAAAATAATTCATAATTGACTTGTTCTTGTACAGCATAGGTACAGCAGTTCCCCTTATTGTATGGGACACGTTCAAATGTACTTTCAGAGGCCATTCAATACAATACTCATAATGAAAACAAAAGCAGTTAAGGTCAAAAAGATTAGACTAATAAAGGAAATAGAGGAAGTAACAGAGCGCAGGTAGATGGTAATGGAAACTGTACTATAGAGGCACAAAATAGGTTAGAGGAAAAACAAAAATAATTGGAGGTACTTATTCAAGAACGATCAAGTGTAATGTATTACAAAAATAAAGCAAATTGGATGGAAAATGGTGAAAAACTTTTTTTCTTGAATCTTCAACATAGAAAATCTACCAAAAAGAATTTACAGAAACTCATTAGAAATGATGGAGTTATCCATGATTCACCAAATTACATTTTGAAAGAGGACGCAAAATATTTTAAGCGTATCTTTTATTTTCAGTCTCCTGAATATCCACTGAATGATGTTAACTATAAAGATTTCTTTCCTAATAATAATAATAATGTAAAATTAACAAATTTACAGAAAGACCTGTGTGAAGGCAAACTTACAGAAGAGGAACTTTTAGAGGCAATAAAATCTTTTCAGTCTGGAAAAACACCAGGGCTTGATGGTATACCAGTAGAGGTATATCAGACCTTTTTTGAAGTACTCAAAGATCCCTTATTAGCATGTTTTAATTACTCCTATACAAATGGTAGACTTTCAGGTACTCAACAAGAAGGTCTGATTTCATTACTACTAAAACAGGACCCAGTTGGTAAGTATAAAGATCCAGTCCATTTAAAAAACTGGAGGCCTCTAACACTTCAATGTTGTGATGCGAAAATCCAGGTGAAATTTACATTTACATTTAAGTCATTTAGCAGACGCTCTTATCCAGAGCGACTTACAAATTGGTGCATTCACCTTATGACATTACAATAGTGCATCTAAATCTTTTTATAAGGGGGGGGGTCAGAAGGATTACTTTATCCTATCCTAGGTATTCCTTAAAGAGGTGGGGTTTCAGGTGTCTCCGGAAGGTGGTGATTGACTCCGCTGTCCTGGCGTCGTGAGGGAGTTTGTTCCACCATTGGGGGGCCAGAGCAGCGAACAGTTTTGACTGGGCTGCGCGGGAACTGTACTTCCTCAGTGGTAGGGAGGCGAGCAGGCCGGAGGTGGATGAACGCAGTGCCCTWGTTTGGGTGTAGGGCCTGATCAGAGCCTGAAATGCAGGGCACATAGAATAAAAAAAGGTTTTACCAGATATTGTTCATCTTAATCAGACAGGTTTTGTACATGGATAATATATTGGAGATAAAATACGACAATTACTTGAAACAATTGAACATTATGAAACATCAAAGATACCAGGCCTGGTCTTCATAGCAGATTTTGAAAAGGTGTTTGATAAAGTACGACCAGAATTTATAAATAAATGTGTGGATTACATTAATTTTGGTGAATCTCTTATACAATGGGTTAAAGTTATGTACAGCAAACCCAGATGTAAAATAGTAAATAATGTTTACTTGTCAGAAAGTAGTGAGCTTTTAAGAGGAGTAAAACAAGGCTGTCCGTTGTCTCCATATCTATTTATTATAGCCAATGAAATGCTAGCTATTAAAACAAGAACATCAAGGGGTTAGAAATCCAGGGGATAAAAACAAAAGTGTCAATGTATGCCGATGACTCTAGTTTTTTCCTAAGTCCGCAATCTGGATCCCTGAACAGTTTCATTGAAGATCTTGATCACTTTTCTAGCCTCTCTGGATTAAAACCTAATTATGACACCTGTATCATATTACGTACTGGATCGTTAAAAAAATACAGTGTTTACACTACCTTGTAGTTTAACAATAAAATGGGCATATGGTGAAGTAGACATACTTGGTATTCACATCTCAAAAAATATAAATGAACTTACCACAAATAATTTCAATAGAAAGTTGCCAAAATTGATAAGATTCTGCAACCATGGAGGGGTAAACACTTGTCTGTTTATGGAAAAATCACATTGAATAACTCTTTGGTCCTATCACAGTTTAATTCCTTAATAATGGCACTGCCTACTCCAGATGACTCGTTTTTTAGAATCATATGAGAAAAAAAGATTCCATTTTATTTGGAATGCTAAGCCAGACAAAATTAAACATACCTATTTATTTAATGAATATGAGTTTGGGGGGCTAAAATTATTAAATATTAAAGCTTTAAACCTCTCACTAAAAGCTTCACTCATACATAAATTATACTTAAACCTAAAATAGTTATCCAGTAGATTATTAAGAAAGGGTCATCCTTTGCTCAAAAAATGCCTTTTTGCCTTCATACAGATTACAACTTCTCATTTCCAACTAATTGAAAATGACATTTTGTTTAAAGTATCGGCCTTTCTTAAACAAGCCATACAAACAAAGCTGGTAACAATTTCAGTTTTATCCTCCAGAAAAGATAGAACAAATATTACAACAAATGTTATGGTTAAACTCAAATATACTGATTAATAAAAAAAACATTCTTTATGGATAATGTTTTTAAATTATATTTATTAATGATATTATGAATAGAAACAGAGGAGTTATGTCTCATATGCAGTTATTGAAAATATATGGGAATATCTGCTCAATCCAAATTTACAACCAATTGATTGCAGCACTACCACAAAAATGGAGGAGGCAAGTGGAAAAGGGAGAAGGTAGGGAACTTGTTTGCCTGCCATATATTAAAGATACAAAATGGCTGAAAGGAACTGGCATACAGTTGAAGTCGGAAGTTCACATACACATAGGTTGGAGTCATTAAAACTCGTTTTTCAACCACTCCACAAATTTCTTGTTAATAAACTATAGTTTTGGCAAGTCGGTTAGGACATCTACTGTGTGCATGACAAGTAATTTTTCCAACAATTGTTTACAGACAATTTATTTCACTTATAATTCACTGTATCACAATTCCAGTAGGTCAGAAGTTCATACACTAATTTGACTGTGCCTTTAAACTGCTTGGGAAATTCCAGAAAATTATGTCATGGCTTTAGAAGTTTCTGATGGGCTAATTGACATAGTTTGAGTCAATTGGAGGTGTCAAAGGAAATCAGCCAAGACCTCAGAAAAATAATTGTTGACCTCCACAAGTCTGGTTCATCCTTGGGAGCAATTTCCAAATGCCTGAATGTACCACGTTCATCTGTACAAACAATAGTACACAAGTATAAATACCATGGGACCACGCAGCCGTCATACCGCTCAGGAAGGAGACGCATACTGTCTCCTAGAGATGAACGTACTTTGGTGGAAAAGTGCAAATCAATCCCAGAACAACAGCAAAGGACCTTGTGAAGATGCTGGGGGAAACAGGTACAAAAGTATCTATATCCACAGTCCTATATTGACATAACCTGAAAGGCCGCTCAGCAAGGAAGAAGCCACTGCTCCAAAACTGCCATAAAAAAGCCAGACTACGGTTTGCAACTGCACATGGGGACAAAGATCGTACATTTCGGAGAAATGTCCTCTGGTCTGATGAAACAAAAATAGAACTGTTCGGGCATAATGGCCCAGTCCCTCCTGCAGCAAAGCACCCCCACAATATGATGCTGCCACCCCCGTGCTTCACGGTTGGGATGGTGTTCTTCGGCTTGCAAGCCTCTCCCTTTTTCCTCCAAACATAACGATGGTACTTATGGCCAAAGTTCTATTTTTGTTTCATCAGCACCTAGTCACAAAAAGCAGAAATATAAATAAAATTCATCACTAACCTTTGATGATCTTCATCAGATGACACTCATAGAACTTCATGTTACACAATACATGTATGTTTTGTTCGATAAAGTTCATATTTATATCCAAAAATCTCAGTTTACATTGGCGCGTTATGTTCAGTAATGTTTTGCTTCCAAAACATCCAGTGATTTTGCAGAGAGCCACATCAATTTACAGAAATACTAATAATAAACATTGCTAAAAGATACAAGTGTTATGCATGGAATTATAGATAAACCTCTCCTTAATGCAACTGCTGTGTCAGATTTTAAAAAAGCTTTACGGAAAAAGCACACCATGCAATAATCTGAGTACGGCGCTCAGACACAAAAACAAGCCATACAGATACCCGCCATGTTGTGGAGTCAACAGAAGTCAGAAATAGCATTATAAATATTCACTTACCTTTGATGATCTTCATCAGAATGCATTCCCAGGAATCCCAGTTCCACAATAAATGGAACAAATAAATGGAACAAATTTATTTTGTTCGATAAAGTACCTCAATTTTAGCAAATTTATAAAAATAAAAACAGAAATAGAAAGACTCAACATTGAGTTCAGGTGCATCCTGTTTCAAATGATCATCCTTGAGATGTTTCTACAACTTGATTGGAGTCCACTTGTGGTCAATTCAATTGATTGGACATGATTTGGAAAGGCACACACCTGTCTATATAAGGTCCCACAGTTGACAATGCATATCAGAGCAAAAACCAAGCTATGAGGTCGAAGGAATTGCCCGTAGAGCTCCGAGTCAGTATTGTGTCAAGGCAAAGATCTGGGGAAGGGTACCAAAACATGTCTGTAGCAATGAAGGTCCCCAAGAACACAGTGGCCTCCCTCATTCTTAAATTGAAGAAGTTTAGAACCACCAAGACTCTCCCTAGAGCTGGCCACCCGGCCAAACTGAACAATCGGGGGAGAAGGGCCTTTGTCAGGGAAGGGACCAAGAACCCGATGGTCACTCTGACAAAGCTCAAGAGTTCCTCTGTGGAGATAGGAGAACCTTCCAGAAGTACAACCAACTCTACAGCACTCCACCAATCAGGCCTTTATGGTAGAGTGGCCAGACAGAAGCCACTCCTCAGTAAAAGGTACATGACAGCCTGCTTGGAGTTTGCCAAAAGTTACCTAAAGACTCTCAGACCATGAGAAACAAAATTCTCTGGTCTGATGAAACTAAGATTGAACTATTTGGCCTCCAGTCACATCTGGCACCTGGCACCATCCCTACGGTGAAGCATGGTGGTGGCATCATCATGCTTTTGGGATGTTTTTGAGCGGCAGGGACTGGGAGACTAGTCTGGATCGAGGGAAAGATGAACGGAGCAAAGTACAGAGAAATCCTTGAAGAAAACCTGCTCCAGAGTGCTCAGGAACTCAGACTGGGGCGAAGGTTCACCTTCCAACAGGACAACGACTCTAAGCACACAGCCAAGTCAAAAAAGTCAAGCGGTCTGAATACTTTCTGAATGCACTGTAGGTCTTTTAAATAATGCCAGGAAGAAAACATTTTTTCCTGATTACAATATTACAATTCATAAGCCATTGAATCAAAAAAGTATTGCAAAAAGAAGTATCACAATGATCATAATATTTTTTTTTATCCCAGCCCTACTGCCAATACAAAAATTGTGGACAAGACAAAACCAAACACTGTGTTAGAGCAGTAGTTGTGGGGAAATGCCAGATTTCCAGGATGTTTCAAGTGTGAAGGGGCATTGTCGGGTGAAATTACCCCCTGGGCCGTGTTCAAAAGTAGTGCACTACATAGGGAATAGGGTGCCATTTGGGACGCACATCAAGTCATTTTTCACACGTTGAGTGTTGCCTGGGAAGTCTAGTTAATTCCAGCCTCTTTGTATGACCTGGGAGAAGATCCATCATCACACTGCCAGCCTATAGTAACCCAGTCTGAGAGAAGACTGTCCGTCACAGCCGCCATCTCAAACGGCCCCCTAATCCCTATATAGTGCACTACTTCAATATATAAAGAATAGGGCCGCACCCATGCATGCAGCTTTGAATGAGCATTGAGTGAGCAACGTTCCTCACTTTACCTTCTCTTCTCAAAGTGAAACATGCTTCCTTTATTGCCTTCAACTGAGCTCTGGTTGCTCTCTCAAAGTTCTATATTTCCACAATCACTCCAACATTCTCCCTGGTGCCAACGGTATGCCAGGAATCTTGATGCATCTCAAATGAAACAGTTGTGTTTTTCTTCCCAATTCTTTTTGTAAATATACTCTGGAAAAACCACTACTCTAGGGTGATTGAGTTGGATAAGTTATCTACCAAACTCAGCTGGTGTTCTGTGTAATCGAATGGGGCTTATAAGCTCAGTGCTCATATTAGCTTAGTTGGGGGAAGTGTGTGTGTGCGACTGTGTGTGTCTTTGTGTACGCGTGTCACCGCCTGTCTGTCTGCCTGCCTGTCTGTGCGTGTGCGTGTGTGTTTGTGCTCGTGCATGCATCGGTGTGTGTGTTCGTGTTGTGTGTGTATTCGTGTGTCCATCAGTTCACCGGGTTCAGTTCCTCTCAGCGTACCTCAATCAGTGTCTGAGGAGGCCACTCCCCCTAGTGTCTATAATCAGTAAAACTCATACGTAATCACCATATGCAGAGAAACGTGCTGTTTCTACTTTTTTACATAACAGTACCCAATGTACAAACTGAAATCCATCCAAAACATGCACCCCAACGCTAAACCACCTCATTTGTATCATGATAATCTTTTCATATGGCTCGTATCCTGTCCTGTGGAATATCTCTTTTCACCTCATTCAATCTCCTCCTGCACACCCACAGAGAGAGAAGTATGAGACTGCTTCTCAAATGGGTGCCTTTTGCATCCCTTTGATATTTGAAGTAGAAATTGTGCACCAATATTTAATTTTAAAAGCCTGTTATATTAAATGAAGTGCCCTTTAATATAGACCACATGGAGAATTCAATAAAAAAAATACTTGCTAAAGAGACAAAATTCATTATTTTGACATTTTGTTCCTCTGTGCACCCTCTGTGACTTCTAGGAAGGTTTTAACCCACTTAACCCCAACATTGCTCCATGTTCGCCATCATTGTAAATCCCTAGTTATTTTGTTGCTTGGACAAAGTCATTTCTGAAGAATGATTTATTTAATGTGATTATTATTTATTTCATTTTAAGGTCAACCCTGTTACGTGAACTGAACTCTTGTTTAAATGTGGTGGAACTATTCCTTTAAATGTGGTGGAACTATTCCTTTAAACATTAAACCTTTAATAGTCAAATCCATAGGCAGTGCGTCCATAAGTCTAGGGGAAGCTTTGCCTAAAGTAAGTTGAATTAAATTGCCAAAATTATATAGCCTAATTAGCCTAAATCATTCAAAATAGTCTACTAAAGCATGATTTGGCCACAGAGGAACATTAGCTTCTTTAAAAACAAGTTCTGGATCGTTTTAAATCGCTTTGCCTACAGTTGCAGAACTCAACTTTTTCTACCGCTCCGCTAGCACGATTCTCGCAGCTCACCTTTCCACAATCCCCTGCACATTTCTCTGCGTGCCCTCGTTGAAAATGAATTGGGGAGGAACTTCTCCTGCCTCATTCGTTGTTGGTGAAAACCTTTTGTCGGGAGTAAAGACAGCGCGCGCAATTTGGGCAGTGCACTAGACAAATACCAAACACACTGTATATGATTGTTGAGTTGTGACTGTCAGTGAAAAAGTAGTGAGGCCCCACGTAGGCATATCGTAATATTTCAAAATACAGTCGTGGGAAAACATAGTTTGGAAAGGAAATACTGAAATCTGTATTTTAGTTTATCAAAATTCTCAACTTAATTGAGCTAACAACAGTATAGCCTATCTTATTGGCACCCCCGGTGAGTGCACTGCACATACTTACTATTTGTAATTGTTGGGTAAATGCCACTTAAAAGTTTGTTTTTGGACAATAATTTCCTCCTGCAGTTTAGATGGGCATCGTTTTCTATTGCTGTCTCCCCTACTCGTAGGCCTATTATATGGATCAGACAACGTCTGTTTGTCCGTGTCAGCAGAGTAGGCTAACCTGAAATTTGTCGTATTAAAAAAGATTCTGCAAATGTCTCCAGTCATATAAAGTGGAGTATAATTGCATGACATGTGTTTAGAAAAGGCAACATTTTTCCTGTGCAAAGAAAGAAGAAATGTATCCGGCATTTACCCAACAATTATAAATAGTAAGTATGTACGGCAACTGCTCCGCCCACAACCGTAAGGCTCTCCAGAGGGTAGTGAGGTCTGCACAACGCATCACCGGGGGCAAACTACCTGCCCTCCAGGACACCTACACCACCCGATGTCACAGGAAGGCCATAAAGATCATCAAGGACAACAACCACCCAAGCCACTGCCTGTTCACCCCGCTATCATCCAGAAGGCGAGGTCAGTACAGGTGCATCAAAGCAGGGACCGAGAGACTGAAAAACAGCTTCTATCTCAAGGCCATCAGACTGTTAAACAGCCACCACTAACATTTAGTGGCCGCTGCCAACATACTGACTCAACTCCAGCCACTTTAATAATGGGAATTGATGGAAATTATGTAAAAATGTACCACTAGCCACTTTAAACAATGCCACTTAATATAATGTTTACATACCCTACATTACTCATCTCATATGTATATACTGTACTCTATACCATCTACTGCATCTTGCCTATGCCGTTCTGTACCATCACTCATTCATATATCTTTATGTACATATTCTTTATCCCTTTACACTTGTGTGTATAAGGTAGTAGTTGTGGAATTGTTAGGTTAGATTACTTGTTGGTTATTACTGCATTGTCGGAACTAGAAGCACAAGCATTTCGCTACACTCGCATTAACATCTGCTAACCATGTGTATGTGACAAATAACATTTGATTTGATTTGATTTACATCCTAGGCCTTCTCCTAGGACAGCCTAGGCCAGCCATGCATTGAACGGTCGTTTTTGTGAACAGTGATTGAGTTAAATTATAAATTATGATTATCGAATCTACTCATCACATTACCAATAGTATGGAATGCATGGAATGCTTTATTATAAAGGTGCATTTTTATGGTGAACATTAGCTTCCCCAAACTTGAAACTCACGTGCCGCCTATTGTCAAATCATAGTGTAAAAGCAGGTGAGCTGATTCAACCTTTACATTATGTTTTGTGGTGGAAAACTGAGCGGGACCAGCATAACACGTCAACTGTTGTAGACATTTTTTTTAAAATATTCCCCCCAGAGGAAGTCGACGCCACACTTTCAACACAATTTCCTGTCCTAGAAAGGAAATGCACGTTTAGGTTCCAACCTCTGTAGAATGACAAAGCTACTTATTGGCTGTGGGAATTTCCATGTGGAGTTGATAAACATAAACAAATAGAGAGCACTGACAGCCGTCAGTGTAACTAGCTAGCTAACGTTATCCAGCTAGCTAATGTTATTTGTTGTTGCTGTTTTTTTTATTTTTTTACAACACCGTATTCGAAAGATTAGCCAGGTGGCCCTATGGCTGGTTCTGGAGCTGGATTTGTCATAAGCATTAATTTAAGGAAAAACTGTGGCTACGAATCTAGCTAGAAAGACTAAAACGATGCTCCTGTAATTTGGATAACTATTGAAAGATAGCTGATATGGGTTTTTCAACATTGTAATGGACACATTGCAAACTTTGGTAGGTAGGCTGCTGGCAGGCTTTGGCACAGCAAAGTCAAGTCAGCCTGTGCTCATGGTTCTCACAGAGGAAGTGAAATGATAGGCTACAATGACTTTGCTCATGATCATGCACGCCGCAAATGACATGTAACTATAACAGGCTGACCACACAGTTCGCTTCACGTGCGCGAGCGTTGCAGAATAAATGTGCACATACATGTTATTCAATCATTGCACCCACACTGCATGCGCACGTAAACAAGCGTCTGCGTAGCCAGGCGCTCAAATAGAACTTGGTTATATTTGTGATGCTTGATGCGCTGCAAGTCCCGCCTCTCCCATCTCCTCATTGGTTTTTAGGAGCAAATACCCACGAGGGAATTGAAAGATTAACTGAGGTCCACACTCCAGTCCAGTTGGTGGTGGAAATGCACTTTAAAGTTGGTTTTCAACCACCATATACAGTCCAAAGAAGAAGAATAAACCTGTCGGAGTAGAGGACCTTGTGCATTTCAGGTAAAATAACAACCCAATGTTTATATCCCAGGACAAATTAGCTAGTAACAGCAAGCTAGCTATCTAAATTGCCATAAATGTTTAATGCTTTACGACCTGTCCCCAAATGAACATAGTTGGTTCAGAGTTCATTTTGATATTCCAACCTGTGTGTCCTGATCGTGTCTGGTGTGGGTGGACAAAATCAACATGCGCACGATGGCGCACGCGGACGTGCGGTCTGTATTCAATTGCCCCTCCCTGTTGCACACAACAAGCTTCCATTCCCTCTGTCACAAGGGGATTTATGTCTGATTTAAAATGAAATCATAATCTCTATTACAATCAACCCTGTTATTTTATTTGGCACTTAATAGGCACTTACTGAAGTGTTTTTTTATTTAACCTCTTGAGATGGGAAAATGTGTTTTTTATGAAGTCGAACATGTTCCCTTTATGACAGAATGTTAAAATTAGATGAACGTGTTTCTGGACAAAGTTACACTTGTCAAAAAAGCACAGAATCGGTGGAACGACCCAGTGCACTGCTTTTGAATAGAGCCCTATGCACTATGTAGGGAATATGGTGCCATTTGGGATACAGTCAGGGTGTCAGTGTGTTCTGACCCATACTAGCAGACAGTTTGTTCACATCGAGATGGGCGCTTTCATAGTCTCACCTGCTGAGCACGCTGGAGAGAAACACAATGAGCTCCGGGCTCGCATCATTCGCGAACAGACGGCCGTCATTACTCCATAAATACGCTTCTAGCACAGCGCATTTAGTCCAAAAGCAGGGAAAAACAGCGCAGACAAAAGATACATTAGCAGGCATCTGTATCTCTGTATATCGGTCTCCTGGAACAGAATTACGTAGGAGCTAAGCTATCAGCTCGGTGTGGCATAATAGAGCCGGTCTGGACAGTGATGACTCGTAGCGCTCATCCCTCATGAGTAATTGACAAGTTAGTTGAGCAATTTCGAATTACTTGTAGTTGAAACTGTTTCGTTGGTTAAAATCTAAATTTGGTGGGTTTGCCTAGTTTGTCCTATCACTAAAAATCAAGTATATTACGCAATAATAACATACTGTATGCCATTAAGCAGCCTCTTTTATCAAGTCACCCGAGCATACATTTTTCATATGGGTGGCCCCAGCGGGAATTTTTCAAATGGGTGGCCCGAGCAGGAATCAAACCCATGATTATTGGCAATGCAAGCACCATGCTCTACCAACTGAACCACATAGGACCACAATGATAATATGTCATATTTACCTCCATAATAATGTAACTAAGCACCTAAATAGCAGTAGGCATCCATAGAAACAAAGCCTACTGTTTGCACCTCTGGCATCTAAGCATATAATAGTGTTGTATGAGAAGCACCCAGACATCCCCTCCCCTGGTGTAGGGGCTTGAAAGGATTGTCAGACTTGATTTTTACACGTCTCGTCTGCCTCCTACATGGTCTGGTTCCAGCAGCATATCCATAGAACTACCATGAGAAACTAGCTGGGTTCAAGGATAGTTCACCATGTCATTAATACATGAACACTGCTATCACTCTGCAGCGGGATTCTGTGTGTGTGTGTGTGTGTGTGTGTGTGTGTGTGTGTGTGTGTGTGTGTGTGTGTGTGTGTGTGTGTGTGTGTGTGTGTGTGTGTGTGTGTGTGTGTGTGTGTACGCTTATGTACTTGCGTGTGTGTTTCTCAAGTCTTTTCACAACAACGAGCAAATTGTTAGGAAACATGACTGTTTTTTAAATGTGCTTAGAGTCATCGACAACAACAATGCAGCGGTGTGAATCCAATAGAGACATCAGAATGTGCCGTGTCCCAAATGGCACTCTATTCCCTATATAGTGCACTACTTTTGACCAGAGCCCTATGGATCCTATATAGGGAATAGGGTGCCATTTAGGACGCAATCCTATATGTGGAGGTAATTAGAGCTGATTTCTCTCCCCAGAGGAAGTCAAACACACAAAGGTCAGAATAACAACAAACGCCTACACACTCTGCAACTACACTGCATGGGCAGCTCCACACACACAGTACTTAGTGTTTCTGGAGTGCTGGACAACCTTTATTCTGTTCCCTAAGCTCACATTGGATTTTTTTTTTAACATCACAAAAAAAACGTCTTCCTCTTCTGAATTATAAATGGTCTTTTCGTTTAGACCAGGGGTTTCAAACTTCATTCCTGGAGGGCCGTGTGCCTGCTGGTCTTTGGGACTTCCTTTCAATATGCAGCAATCTACAGTTGCTACATCCATTTTGGGGGCATTGAAGTAATGACATATAGCCATTGGTCCTAGAAGAATATAACTTATGAATGCCTCATGAGCTCAGTGAATCCGTCTTACACAATCAGAAACCAGAATATAAGCTTGTTTTACTCCAACGGACGTAAACAATGTCAATGTAAAAAAACGCAGCTTAAAAACACGGTTAAAACTATCATTTAGATCTCATGGCTGTTCAGTCCTTTGACCCATAGCTCCCTCTATGAATTTGAGAGCGGTTACATTTCTCCAGGCCCATCACTGAGCTGTTCATCAAAGTGGTGGAGTGGCCGCTTTGTTATTGTTTAAACTGCAGATTGCTAGTTTAAGACCTAGACAACCAGATGAGGGGAGTTCCTATCCAATCAATGGCCTTTATTGATCAATCAAGTACAAGGGAGGAGTTTGACATCCCTGGTTTAGACTGTTATGTCGACAATACCTTCCAGTCCCACTCATCAACAACAACAAAAACACAAGCTGTGTGTGCGCATAGGGCTGTGATGGTAATTGAAGAACCTGTATAACTGACAGGTATGGGTTTCATAACTTTAGTTTAATTTAGATAAATCTAATAGCGGGAAATTATTATACAAATAAATGATAATTATAACAGTCTAAAATCTATTAAAATCTATTATCTATGCATCTTTCTACATCAGCTCCTATTTACAATTTTCCTTTGTGCTCAAGCTGCTAATATGCTAGATGCACTGGGGTGTAGAGCGCATTAGGTTATGGGACTTCAGTAAAAAAACATATTTGATGAGGGGACTTTCTTTTATACAATGCACGTTTCATTGCTTGCTAGGAGATAAATAAATCTGTTTCCTTAAAAATAAAGGTTGGATGTGTCTGACTATTCATTATTATTCAACAGCAGTTCTGGCTCTGAGGCCTATAATGCTCGAATATTGTGTAAAATGGACAACGTGCCAATCCTCTCCAACCTGGCTATGTCGGTGACCGTGTACATTGGCCTGGCCAATTACCGTAACCTCAAATTCCAAGAACGTCACAGCCTTATGTGTGCGTTAGTGCATGTGCGTGTGTGTGTCCTGTAATACATACGAGAGGTGGAGAAGGTCGGTCAAGTGGAGGTTGACCCTCCGACCCAGACGTTCCATCAGGTCCAAGCCCTGGTCAGAGGTGAGGGAGCTGGGAGGACAGAAAGAGAGAGCAGGTTATCAAAGATAATACTCCTTCATTTTAGTATACAACCAACCAGTCACAGAACCAGCAACAACCAGCCCTGTGAATTAGCATGTCTGGGTTTCCACATCTCATCGACATGTACATAAAATAACAATTATTCGACACACCAGACACACGAGCTTGCACACACACACACATTATAGATGTGCACGCATGGACACACGGCACACGCACACAGCAAACACCACACACACACACACACACAACACACACACACAACACACACACACACACCACACACACACACACCACACACACACACACACACACACACACAACACACACACACACACACACACACACACACACACACACACAGCCTTGCACACAGGGGAATAGGGATCAGGTGCCTCTTCAGGCTTGGCAAATCACCTGCATTTTCCAGCAATGAGACAAACAATAAGGTGCAAATGGAACCGGCGTGAGGTGTAATGGCTGTATCATATGACGTGCGTCACTCACACTCTCTCACACACACATATACAGACACGCACACACACACACACAGAAACCGGCGTGAGGTGGTAATGGCTGTATCATATGGACGTGCGTCACACACCACTCTCTCTCACACACACACACACCCATATACAGAACACGCACGCACACACACACACACACACACCCAACAAAACACACCAAAACAACAACACACACACCACCCACACACACCACCACACCACACACACACACAACACAACACACACACACACACACACAGTTAGATGAATAATAATGTGAAAATGGAATGGATGTGTGAAAGTGTAATGGCTCTATGATAAAGCCATGCTCCATCTGAGCTCAGTCCAGTGGCTGCTCTCTCACTCAGAGAGGAAATCGTCCAAGGAAACTGAGTCTACGTCCCACATGGCACCCTATTCCCTACATAGTACACTACTCTTGACCAGGGCCCATGGATACTCCCTAAGGGCCCAGTCAAAATAAGTATACTGTACAGGAAATAGAATGCCATTTGGGACGTAGAAGGAGCAAACAAAGGAAAATCTGCATGAGGATGCTCTGTACGCAGGAAATGACAGGGCTAGATGAAGATCGTTGGGGTGAAAGATGACATACTGTATGAAGGTATGTAGGTACTGTATGTAGGCTGCACAATATATCATGTACTGTACGTACCGTTTTATTGTCATATGTTTTGCCTTTAAAGGATTTAAAGGAATCTTGGAAGACTAAGCCAATATTGGGGTAAAAGAGACCAACCAACAGTGGTGTAAAGTACCCAAGTAAAAATACTTCAAAGTACTACTTAAGTAGTTTTTTGTAGTATCTGTACTTGACTATTTATATTTTTGCCAACTTTTGCTTTTACTTCACTACATTCCCAAAGGAAATAATGTACTTTTTACTCCATACATTTTCCCTGACACCCAAAAGTACTCGTTACATTTTGACAGGAAAATGGTCCAATTCACGCACTTTTTAAGATAACATCCCATGTCATCCCTACTGCCTCTGATCTGGTGGACTCACTAAACACAACTGCTTTGTTTGTAAATTATGTCTGAGTGTTGAAGTGTGCCGCTGGCTATCCATCTATAACAAATCAAATAAAACATTGTTTCGTCTGGTTTGCTTAATATAAGGAATTTGAAATGATTTATACTTTTACTTTTACTTTTAATACTTGAGTATATTTGAGCAATTCCATTTACTTTTGATACTTAAGTATATTTAAAACCAAATACTTTTAGACTTTTACTCAAGTAGCATTTTACTGGGTGACTTTAACTTGAGTCATTTTCTATTAAGGTATCTTTACTTTTACTCAAGTATGAAAATGTAGTACTTTTCCCACAACTGTCAACCAATAACAATATACAAAATTGTAAATGTAAACTGGTGCACTCAGAAAAAAGGGTCCCAAAAGGGTTCTCCCCATAGGAGAACCCTTTTTGGTTCCAGGTAAAACTATTTTTGGTTCCATGTAGAACCCTCTGTGGAAATGGTTCTAGATGGAACTCAAAATAGTTCTAACTGGAACCAATAAGGGTTCTTCAAAGGATTCTCCTATGGAGACAGACAAAGAACCCTTTTAAGTTCAAGACAGCATCTTTCTAAGAGTGTAGTATACTGGCCTGTTTGCACATAATTGTAACATCCTCTAATATCGGATTACATCTACAGTGCATTCAGAAAGTATTCAGACCCCTTGACTTTTTCCACATTTTGTTACGTTGCAGCCTTATTCAAAAAAGTATTCAATAGTTTTGTTCCCCCTCATTAATCTACACACAAGTATTCAGATCCTTTACTCAGTACTTTGTTGAAGCACATTTGGCAGTGATTACAGCCTTGAGACTTCTTGGGTATGACGCTACAAGCTTGGCACACCTGTATTTCTGTATTTGGGGAGTTTCTCCCATTCTTTTCTGCAGATGTTCTCAAGCTCTGTCAGGTTGGATGGGGAGCGTCGCTGCACATCTATTTTCAGGTCTCTCCAGAGATTTTAGATCGGGTTCAAGTGCGGGCTCTGGCAGGGCCACTCAAGGACTTTCAGAAACTTGTCCCGAAGCCACTCCTGCATTGTCTTGACTGTGTGCTTCAAGTCGTTGTCCTGTTGGAAGATGAACCTTCGCCCCAGTCTGAGGTCCTGAGCGCTCTGGAGCAGGTTTTTAATCAAGGATCTCCCTGTACTTTGCTCCATTCATCTTTCCCTCGTTCCTGACTAGTCTCCCAGTCCCTGCCTCTGAAAAACATCTCCACAGCATGATGCTACCACCACCATGCTTCCCCGTAGGGATGGTGCCAGGTTTCCTCCAAACATGACACTTGGCATTCAGGTCAAAGAGTTTCATCAGACCGGAGAATCTTGTTTCTCATGGTCTGATTATCTTTAGGGGCCTTTTGGTAAACTCCAAGCGGGCTGTCATGTGCCTTTTACTGAGGAGTGGCTTCCATATGGCCACTCTACCATAAAGGCCTGATTGGTGGAGTGCTGCAGAGATGGGTGTCCTTCTGGAAGGTTCTCCCATCTTCACAGAAGAACTTTGGAGCTCTGTCAGAGTGACCATCGGGTTCTTTGTCACCTCCCTGACCAATGCCCTTCTCCCCCGATTGCTCAGTTTGGCCAGGCGGCCAGCTCTAGGAAGAGTCTTGGTGGTTCCAAACTTCTTCCATTTAAGAATGAAGGAGGCTACTGTGTTCTTAAGTACCTTCAATGCTGCAGAATTGTTTTGGTACCCTTCCCCAGATCTGTGCCTCGACACAATCCTGTCTCAAAGCTCTAATTCGTTCAACCTCATGGCTTGGTTTGTGGGACCTCATTCAGACAGGTGTGTGCCTTTCCAAATTATGTCCAATCAATTGAATTTACCACAGGTGGACTCCAATCAAGTTGTAGAAACATCTCAAGGATGATTAATAGAAACAGGATGCACCGGAGCTCAATTTCTGGTCTCATAGCAAAGGGTCTGAATACTTACTTAAATAAGGTTTTTCTGTTTTGTCATTATGGGGTATTGCGTGTAGATTGACGAGGGAAAAAATTACTTTAATCCATTTTACAATAAGGCTGTAATGTAACAAAATGTGGAAAAAGTCAAGGGGTCTGAATACTTTCCGAATGCACTGTATATGAGACGCTTGGCTACTCTACCTTTAAGAAAGTGAGGTTCTCTTTTTTTCCTCTTTCGAGAGCTTTTGAATGTTAAAGATTCAACCAAGTGATTCAAGACACGTTTGGCTACCTCAGTGGTAATTATAACAACTGGAGAGCTCAAGGAGTAACTTGTTTGTAGATGCTAGCACTTTTCCCTTGGGTCTCTCTCTCGCTCTCTCTCCCCCAATGTCAGGAGCTGTCAGATAAGCAGGTTAGCCTGGCCCCACTGCGGGTGGGGAAGGAGGTAGGGATAACAACTGTGCAATCATCATGTCTGCAGCAAACTCTGGAAACCACGGCAGGCAGGCCCCTGCTAGCTACAGCAACACCAGGCTGGGGATGAAGGAAGAGGGGGAGGAGGAAGAGAAGGAGGAGGAAGAAGAGAGAGAAAAGTCTGGGTGGAAGGTGACCTGTTCCTTTCGTCTCCCCTGATGCGGTGTGTGTGTGTGTGTGTGTGGCGGGGTATGTGTGGCGGGGTGTGTGTGTGGTGGGGTTTCTAAAATAAGGCCCATCAAGCCCGGATGGCCGGTGGCGAGCGCCCCCCAAGACAGTGAGCGGCGTGCTGTTGAACAGGTGAAGGACAGTGCTCTGACACTCTGCCTGATAACGGCCATTAAAGGGATTTGAGAAAGCGCCACGGGCGAAAACACAGTCGATAGAAACTTATCTTGCGGTGTGAGGCTGAGCCGAGAGCAGAGTGAGTTTGACTGACTCCTGTGACCTTGCTGACACCATATCATCATTAACGCCGTAATACAGCGTGGTAATACCCACACCTAGGGACTTATCATCACAACTATTGTGCTCAAGTGCACCACCAAGGATTTCCAGCTATAGTTCCCTACAAAAAGAGAACATCTGTATATATCAGGGTTGTTTTGAAAGATGTATGGTCTGTACTGTCCACAGTATTCCCACAATCAAAAATAATATAAGGTAAATAGAGGAAAACAGGAAAGACATAGTGTTGGAGATAACTGGTCATTGTGAAGTGAGAGTATAAATACATACAGTATATTTGGTAAATAGCAGCAAGTATAATCTTCACCATACTCACTCTGTGTCTGTAATGATGTAGCCAATGTCGCTGTGGTGGTCTTTCCCTTGCGGTGACTTTGAGTAAGCTTTGACTCCCATATGTACCACTTCCTCCTGGAGTCGCATGTCCTTCTTCTGTGGTTCTGCTAGGAGATTTCTCTCCTGTGGTTCTTCTGCCAGGAGGTCCGTCTCAGCCGCCGGAGGAGAAGGAGCTTCCGTACCGTACATCCACCTCTCCACCTCAGAGTCTACCAGGGAGTCAGAACCCTGGACATCCGCCGGTTGGTCTGAGGTTCCATCATCTGGCTGGTCTGGAGCTCCATCCTCTCCTCCCATGGTCATGCTCCTCTCCTCCCAGGGGTGTGGTACAGGCACTTGGCCCTGTGTGGTCCTGCTCCTTACGTTCTCCAGACCCACTGTTCTCTGGCCCTCAATGGAGGGGTTGCCTGCAGCACCACCAGCATCACCAACCTCCAGCTGGGCATCAGGGGCATCACTGAAGGGGTCCATGTTGAGGTACTCCAAGAGCTTACTAACTAAGATTGGGTCCTGTGGTAGGATAATGCAGGTCCACCAATTACAGACCCATTGACTTGAATGGGAATTCCTGTTCTAGTGATTATATTTCTATGATAGCAACACAGGACTTGTTATCTATTTTACTGCAAAGGTTTTGCCTTATAAGAAGAGATAATCTTCTTTTACATCATTAAGTATTAAAAAAGGGATATGTTTCCATTAAGTCTTAGTGTTTTTAGAAGTAATTCAATGAAAGTTTAACTTTCTTTTTTTTTTTACATCATAGAGCAACTTGATGTTTCTGCAAATTCTCCACAAATTGCCAATTATTGATGAAAGGACTATATAAAACTAGACCTCTAATGAAAGACTTTTGAAGGTAAATTACCACTCTCAACTCAAGGAACATCAATCTATTGACCATGGTTTTCAAAGAGATTCTTGTGAAAATATCAGTATGCAAATGTTCAAAAAGGTTTTTCTAAGAGCTTTGCGAGTGTAAAACTAGTTTCCTTTCTTGTCCATTTCATATTGAATATCTGCTTGCATAACTTAAAAATAACCCATCTTAGCAACAGTAGTATACTTCATTGAAGTAAGTGTTTGCTTGGACATTTATGTCGCTATTTTGAAACCAGTGTATCTGTTTAAGAGAATAATGTAAATTAGGCCTACCTTGTCATTTGGCTCAGAGTCTGCATCCACCATTTGTTTCCCTGTAAACAATCAGAATGTGAGAGGGTAAAACATTGACAAGAGAAAAGTACTATTGGCTAAAGGCTTTACAGCTAATAACCAAACAACCCAAAACATTTCCACACAGGTTTTGCTTAACTTTCACCCTGGTGATAAATGCAGGTCTACCTTTGTGTCTGTCTGACTATAATCTCTTGCGTACAGACTACTTAACATAAATTGTATCGTAACGTCTGTCGACAGACTGTGTGATGCGACATATACGAGCAACAATTGTTCTGGTGCGTTGGTTTTTCACCACTGGTCATTTGGACAAATGGCAATTTAGCAGGTGTGCACATCTTTGAATTGCGGAAGGGGAGGGGACATTTGGCCCATAGACTTGACTGAAGCTTGCAGAGAGAGCTACCAACCTGCTTCTGCTCCTCGTTCTAGTCTCTTTTCTCATACAGTGCCTTCAGAAAGTATTCATACGCCTCGACTTATTCCATATTTTGTTGTGTTACAGCCTGAATTCAAAATTGATTAAATTGATTTTTTTCATCCTTCTACACACAATACCCCATAATGACAAAGTGAAAAAAAATGGATACAGAAATATCTAATTTACATAAGTATTCACACCCTTGAGTCAATAAATGTGAATACAGCTGTGAGTCTTTCTGGGTAAGTCTCTAAGAGCTTTGCACACCTGGATTGTACAATATTTACACATTATTTATTTTTTTATTCTTCATGCTCTGTCAAGTTGGTTGTTGATCATTGCTAGACAGCCATTTTCAAGTCTTGCCATACATTTTCAAGCCGATTTAAGTCAAAACTGTAACTAGGCCACTCAGGAACATTCAATGTCGTCTTGGTAAGTAACTCCAATGTAGATTTGGCTTTGTGTTTTAGGTTATTGTCCTGCTGAAAGGTGAATTTGTCTCCCTGTGTCTGTTGGAAAGAAGACTGAACTAGGTTTTCCTCTAGGATTTTGCCTGTGCTATTCCGTTCTATTCTATTCCGTTTATTTTTATCCCCAAAAACTCCCTAGTCCTGGCTGATGACAAGCATACCCATAACATGATGCTTGAAAATATGAAAAGTGCTACTCAGTGGTACTGTGTTGTGTTGGATTTGTATTCAGGACATAAAGTACATTTCTTTGCCACATTTTATGCAGTTTTACTTTAGTGCCTTATTGCAAAGAGGATGCATGTTTTGGAATACTTTTATTCTGTACAGGCTTCCTTCTTTTCACTCTGTCATTTAGGTTAGTATTGTGGAGTAACTGTCACAGGCATTAAACTCTGTAACTGTTTTAAAGTCACCATTGGCCTCATGGTGAAATCCCTGAGCGGCTTCCGTCCTCTCCAGCAACTGAGTTAGGAAGGATGCCTGTATGTTTGTAGTGACTGGGTGTATTGATACACCATCCAAAGTGTAATTAATAACTTCATCATGCTCAAAGGGATTTTTATTAACCCATCTACCAATAGGTGCTTTCCATAACAAAGGGGTTGAATACTTATTGACTCAAGACATTTCAGCTTTTCATTTTGAATTCATTTGTAAAAATGTCTAAAAACCTAATTCCACTTTGACATCATGTGTAGGCCAGTGACAAAATATCTAAATGCAATACATTTTAAATTCAGGCTGTAACACAACAAAATGTGGAAAAAGTGAAGGGATGTGAACCTAACTGAATAGCTGGCATGAGATTTTCGTTCTGGGTTGCCTACAGTAGATTAGTCTGACAATGTGAAATATGTCCTGTGATATACAATACATTCAAAACTTTGGATTCAGTTAGACATTTCCTTGTTTTTGAAAGAAAAGCAATGCGTTTGTCCATTAAAATAACATCAAATTGAACAGAAATACAGTGTAGACATTGTTAATGTTGTAAATGACTATTGTAGCTGGAAACAGATTATTTTTTATGGAATATCTACATAGGCGTTCAGAGGCCCATTATCAGCAACCATCACTCCTGTGTTCCAATGGCATGTTGTGTTAGCTAATCCACATACATCATTTTAAAAGGCTAATTGATCATTAGAAAACCCTTTTGCAAGTATGTTAGCACAGCTGACAACTGTTGTTCTAATTAAAGAAGCAATAAAACTGGCCTTTTTTATACTAGTTGAGTATCTGGAGAATCAGCATTTGTGGGTTCGATTACATGCTCAAAATGGCCAGAAACAAAGTACTTTCTTCTGAAACTCGTCAGTCTATTCTTGTTCTGAGAAATTAAGGCTACTGAAGCAGCAAACTTAGTGAAAAATAATATTTGTGCCATTCTCAAAACCTTTGGCCACGACTGTAGATATTCCATAAAAAATCTGCCGTTTCCAGCTAAAATAGTCATTTACAACATTAACAATGTCTACACTGTATTTCTGATCAACTTTGAAAAACAAGGACTTTTCTAAGTGACCTCAAACTTTTGAACGGGAGTGTATATTGTATATAAGTGAAATGTTGTATGACTTGTGATGTATTTATTATACAGTATGTAGCCCAGGAATGTTGCCAAGCAAATTTCCCTATGGGACAGGAAAGTATTCATGAATGAATTATTTCATTCATACCTTGAAGCATAGCATCTTGCTCCAACAAGTCCTCTTGGTCCTCCTCATCCTGGTCCATGGAATGCAGGGGCTCTCTCTTCATCTGCCTGTCCCGTATGTGTCCCACGAGCCTGGGCTTGGCTCTGGCCTCGGGCCCCTCCTCATCCACCACTTGCAGGGCACCAGAGATTATGTCTGCCAGCTGGTTCAGGTCTTTACCCATCAGATCGTCCATGTTCACTCTCTGCCTCCCCAGCTGGTTGACCACTTTCAGGATGAACCGCTCTGTGGGAGAGGGTAGAAAGGAAGAACATAAATATTTTTCATCCTATTTTCAATATATGGTATATTGGGTGGTGTAAATTATGTCGAATGTTATACTTGATTAGACAGTTTATTTGACAATGTTTAAATGTTGATAGTAAAATGGCATGTTTGAATCAATGGCAATTTTTCAATGTCATGCCATCAACCTAAATAAAGAGCTATATTGAAATTAAATCTTCAGACAGCGCAATGATTCCTGCCTGAACAGGGACTCCTAATGGTATATGAGGGGTAATGCACTTCAGTGATTAGAAGTCTACCACCCAGACGCTTACCTCAATATAGCTTGCTTAGCTTTGGAAGAAATCAGTGTACGTTTCAGCAGAGCTATGACATTGATCAGCTTCCATAGCCATTTGTGTAGACTAACTACAGTAAATAACATTGAATATCTGAAAGTAACTCCTCTAAACCTTTCTTACACAAGCTGTATGTGAAAGTACATCCGGAGTGAGGTTTGGTTTATGTAGGCTACAGTACATTCACATCGGATTTTGAAGTTCACAGAAGCACGGTTGCCTCTAAATGAATAAAATAGCATTAGAAAAACGTAGAAAATGTTTGCGTGGACCCTCTACAAATTAATCTGAAGTTCACAGAAGCACACAGAACAGCGCAAACACAAATCATTGTGGTAAAAAGAGGACCTTACCATCCACCGTACTGAGCTGCTCCTTGGGCACCTGATGGTTGGACGCAGCCTTGAAAAGAAGCCTGTCTATGTTGGGCCTTGGAGGTTTGGAGCCACTGCCACCAAGTCGTGTCTGAGGTTCTACCTGACCACCAGGGCATACATAGCTGACAGAGTAGAGCTTCCCCTTGGGTTCCACCACTGATCCCACCACTGCTCCTAGTACTGGGCGGCTCTGGGTGTGTGCTGCTCCAGCCATGTAGCGCTCAAGCTGGGCAGCCAGCCCCGTGGCACTCCCCCTGGCCCTCCCTGGCTCCTGGCTGGAGTAGGCTGTCTCCACTGGGGATCTCCAGCTCCCTACAGCCCCCTGGGTGAAGACCTTATCCCCCTGGGGTGGACCTGCAGACTGCAGATTGTAGAATGTAGACTTCCCCTTCTTTGGTTGTAAGTCTTCATTCTGTAACACAACCATGTTTTTTACTGTCTATACAATTTTTGCCCTATTTCAATCACCAGTGACAGTGAATTCACATTGCATTTAAAGGACGACTGAACCAAAAAAAAGCAACAGTCTATGTGGCATCGATATAAGTCAGAAACTTTTATTCTATTGTCAAAATTGACTACAAAGTGTAAATTAAATAATTTTGGTCACAAACTCACCCAAAACGTAGATTTGCGAGATAATTAGGAAAAAAATTTACGATAAAAGGGTACCGTAACAGTTTTCCTTGGATTGGATTTATTTAAATCCTGCCCACAGCTGGCAGCACCCAAGTCATCATTAGCGCAGATGCACGCTACCCGATCGTAATGGTCAATATGGTTTCACATTGGATATCCCTATGGGGCTAGTTAGGCACTATCAGTAAATTACACAACGTACATGGGACAATATTTTAAAATGTCAATAGTTCAAAATTTCAATGACTTAAAAATATCAAACCAACTATAAATTGTAGAAATTCATATACAAATATTGAACATGAAAATATTGTCCCATTTACATTGTGTAATTTATTCATGGCCCCTAACTAGCCGCACAGATAGGCTATCCAAAGTCCAACCACGGTCGCACACTGGCCGGCTGAAGCTAATTGGCGAAAGAAGTTGGCTAGCTTGCTAGCTTGTCCAGGCTACTTTTAGACACAAGACCTGGTTAGACTGTTTAAAGTTATCTAGAAGGGTGAGGGACTGTAACTGTGTACTGTTTTGGCAGAGTGAAAGTACAAATGCTTCCCACGTTCGAACACAAACACACAAGAGACACCCACATCAAAGCACGCCTCCAAGACCCAAATCTCGTTATCAGTCTCGTTATCAGTCTCATTTCCTAATGAGGAGAATTGAAACCGAGGTTTAATCCATAAATTCAGGCCCATTTCACAACAGGGTCGTTCCACCTCAAAAATCACAAGAGGATGTCGACACCCACCATCTCAGATTGTTGTGAAATTGTTTCTGGAGTTGGTAACAGATGCGATTAGCATTCCTGAAACAATGTTTTGTTGAAATATAATTTGACCCGAGAAAAATAATCTAATTGATTCTGGATTCTTGACATAGCTTGACATATCTACAGCTGTGCATATCATTCTTAGTTGATATTGTGTAAAATATCCCAGTTGTTAATCCCCCCCAATAACATAAATGTTAATTGTTTGACATTGTACTGCATTGTTAGGAGCTAGTAACATAAGTATTTTGCTGCACCCGCTATACCACCTGCTAAACCAGCAGTTCCCAAACTAGGGGTTGCGACCCCATGTGGAGTCACCTGATATGAAAATGGGGTGGCGGGAGAATTTCCAAAATCCTGAAGAAAAATTATAATAAATATCCAAAAACATATACAGTACCAGTCAAAAGTTTGGACACACCTACAGTACTCATTCAAGGGTTTTTCTTTATTTCCATGATTTTCTAGATTGTAGAATAATAGTGAAGACATCAGAACTATGAAATAACACATATGGAATCATGTAGTAACCAAAAAAGTGTTAAACAAATCAAAATATATTTAAGATTTTAAAATCTTCAAAGTAGCTACCCTTTGTCTTGATGGCAGCGTTGCACACTCTTGGGATTCTGTCAACCAGCTTCACCTGGAATGCTTTTCCAAAAGTCTTGAAGGAGTTCCCATATATGCTGAGCACTTGTTGGCTGCTTTTCCTTCACTCTGCGGTCCAACTCATTCCAAACCATCTCAATTCGGTTGAGGTCGGGTTATTGTGGAGGCCAGGTCATCTGATACAGCCTCCACTCTCCTTCTTGGTCAGCCTGGAGGTGTGTTGGGTCATTGTAATGTTGAAAAACAAATGATCGTCTAAGGGCAAACCAGATGGGATGGTGTATTGCTGCAGAATGCTGTGGTAGCCATGCTGGTTAAGTGTGCCTTGAATTCTAAATAAATCACAGACAGTGACACCAGCAAAGCACCCCCATGCCATCACTCCTCCTCCTCCTCCATGCTTCACGTGAGGAACCACACATGCAGAGATAATCCGTTCACCTACTCTGCGTCTCACAAAGACACAGTGGTTGGAAACAAAAATCTCAAATTTGGACAAAGGACAGATTTCCACCGGTCTAATGTTCATTGCTCGTGTTTCTTGGCCCAAGCAAGGTTCTTCATATTATTGGTGTCCTTTAGTAGTGGTTTATTTGCAGCAATTCGACCATGAAGGCCTGATTCACGCAGTCTCTTCTGAACAGTTGATTTTGAGATGTATGTTACTTGAACTGTTTGAAGCATTTATTTGGGCTGCAATTTCTGAGGCTGGTAACTAATGAACTTATCCTCTGCAGAAGAGACAACTATGCGTCTTCCTTTCCTGTGGCAGTCCTCATGAAAATCAGTGTCATCATAGCGCTTGATGGTTTTAGCAAATGCACTTGAAGAAACTTTCAAAGTTCTTGAAATGTTCAGATTTGACTGACCTTCATGTCTTAAAGTAATGGACTGTCGTTTTTCTTTGCTTATTTGAGCAGTTCTTGCCAATATATGGACTTGGTCTTTTACCAACTAGGGCTATCTTCTGTATACCACCCCTACCTTGTCACAACACAACTGATTGGCTCAAACGCATTAAGAAGGAACGAAATTCCACAAATTAGGGACACCTGTTATTTGAAATGCATTCCACCTCATGAAGCAAATTGAGAATGCCAAGAGTGTGCAAAGCTGTCATCAAGGCGGGGCGGCAGGGTAGCCTAGTGGTTAGAGCGTTGGACTAGTAACCGAAAGGTTGCAAGTTCAAATCCCCGAGCTGACAAGGTACAAATCTGTCGTTCTGCCCCTGAACAGGCAGTTAACCCACTGTTCCTAGGCCGTCATTGAAAATAAGAATTTGTTCTTAACTGACTTGCCTAGTTAAATAAAGGTAAAATAAAAAATAAAAAAATAAAAGGCAACGGTTGGCTACATTGAAGAATCTCAAAAATAAAATATATTTTGATTTGTTTAACACTTTTTTGGTTAATACATGATTCCGTGTGTGTTATTTCATACTTTTGATGTCTTCACTAATATTCTACAATGTAGAAAAATATTAAAAATAAAGAAAAACCCTGGAATGAGTAGGTGTGTCCAAACTTTTGACTGGTACTGTATATTATAATATTGTTTTGTATCTCAAAATCAAAGTAATGTCGTTAACCTTAAAAATCGAAATGAAAATTATTAAAAATTCAAAGATAAAAATCAACCAGAGAGCACCCTTAGATCATAAGAGAAGGCTGCACTTGAGCGTTGAACTCAACTCACAGTAAATGGCTAGGCCAGCTATGCTATGAAACGACACACTATTGCAGACTTTGATATTACCGGCTGCAACTGATTTTTCACAACTGATATGGTGAAAACAATGTGTGGGGAGGCAGAGGCACAGAAAACTCACATCAATGCTTTGTCAGATAATACTGTTAAATTAATAATTTACGCTATCGCTAGCAATCAAGACACAATTCTGATTGAATGACTCAAAAACTGTGAGGGGCGAGATACGCATGCATTGACTTTTGTTCGCTATACATGTTGGGGGATACTATTTACAAGGACATATTGTTCTGTCTCACTATTCCCGTGCATGAAACGGCACAAGGGCTGTTCAGTGTGCTGTGGGGCTATATTGACGAAAAACAGATTCCATGGGATCGAATGGTGGAATTTTACACAGATGGGGCTCCATCTATGGCGGGATGGCGGGCAGGCCTCTGCACTTTAGTCATGAATGTGTCTGCCATATGGATGCATTGTATGATACAACGAGAGCAATTGGTGGCAAAAGAGCAGAGCACAGAACTCGGAGATACAGTGAGTATACAAAACATTATGAACTCTTTCCATGACTGACCAGGTGAATCCAGGTGAAAGCTATGATCCCTTATTGATGTCACTTCTTAACTCAGTGTGGATGAAGGTGAGGAGACAGGTTAAAGAAGGGGTTTTAAACCTTGAGACAATTGACACGTGGATTGTGTATGTGTGCCATTCAGAGGGTAAATGGGCAAGACAAAATATTTAAGTGCCTTTGAACGGGGTATGTTAGTAGGTGCCAGGCGCACCGGTTTGTGTCAAGAACTGCAACATTGCTGGGTTTTTCACGCTCAACAGAGTCAACATGGGCCAGCATCCCTATGGAACACTTTCGACACCTTGTAGAGTCTATGCCCCGACGAACTGAGGCTGTTCTGAGGGCAAGGGTATACGCAGTGTATACTGCAGCAGGTAACAGCAGGTACCTTCGATTGTAAACTACATCAAAACCACATCCACTGCGTGCACACCTGTTCACAAAACTATGTGGAGATATGGGATCAGAGTATGACAATGTTCTATTTCACAACGAGGCTTGGTGGCTATCGAGGGGGAGTGTTAGAAAGATTTTTCACATTGAGAGAGGAACTGTTGTTATTCACAATGGATGTAAAAAAAACAGACTCGGTTGACTTTCTGTGTAATGAAAAGAAAATGTGTCTCCTTGCCTACAGTATGTAACAGACATATTTTGGAAACTGAACGAACTGAACGCAAGCATGCAGGGGAAATACAAAAACATTCTACAGATGAGTGACCGACACAGTGGATTCAGAGGAAAGAATTGTTATTGGAGAGAGAGTCTTTCAAAAGTGAACCATGCCCCCGTCCGTCGGCTGTGCATGTTTCTAACAGAACACAGCATCAGTTGGTGACCACTGCTCACCTCCAACGCTTGGAAGAGCACTTTCGGGCCTACTTCCCAATCTGTTTGACTGTGATCCTGGCTCAGTTGACATGCCAGTAAGTGAAATCGAACAGCTGATCGAGCTGTCATGTGACTGATCATGTGACATTCACAGGTCAATACCGAGGAGTTTTGGTTCCTGACTCTAAGCGAATAGCCTGGCGTCTCCCTGTGAACATTAATGCCGCGTTCAAAACAACTGGAACTGGGAGTTCCCAGTTCAAGACAACTGGGAAATCTGAAATACAACTAGCTCCAACTGGGAAAAATCGTTTTGAACGGTCATCCAACTCAGAATTCCAAGTCAGGAAACTCTGCCATCTTTCTAAAGCTCCAACTTTCCAACCTGAAGATCACTAACATCATGATTGGACCTCGTATTTTTCAGAGTTCTTGAAAGCACTATAAAACCCATGGTACCTTTCGCCAGTTCATATCTGTGTGAAGCTGGATTCAGTGCTCTCGTCTGCATTAAAACCAAATATCGATCCAGGTTGGACGTGACAGCAGAGATGAGGTGCGCATTGTCGACCATGCCCCGACTTTGAGAAGCTTCGACGTGGCAGGCATCAAGCACACCCATGTCATTAGTGGTGTTGAGATAAGATACATTATGTCAGAATAATTTGCAACTGACTATCATAGCCCCACATTAAAAGTATGTGATGGTTGAGAAGACAATCAGAAATACTGTTAGAATGTTTTTCAATTGACTGCCATATCCCCAAATAAAAAAGTAAATGGCTGTTAATTACATAATTTTTTCACATGGTTGGGGTCGCAAGAGTTTTCAGATATCAAAATGGGGTCGTAGGCCAAAAAAGTTTGGGAACCCATGTGCTTAACTGTGTACACATCTAATATACTTTGATTTGATTTTGAATTGGAACAAACATAAGTCTTTCCATCTTTATACAACTTTATGAAAAATAATGTACACTGAACATGGAGGTTGTTTAAAAAGAGTTAAGAATTACCTCCGAACTATACTGGCATATTTCACAACTTCAGACTCTTTCAATGCTGACAGCGCTCTTGTTCTTTTTCTCAAAAATTGCTACAGATCCAGGATTTTAACAGTTTTGTATAGCCTAAACGCAGGACAAAATGCAATCAAAAGCAAGCTGTCTTTTCAAATGCAACTTATTATGTGACTTGTTAGGCACATTTTTACTCCTGAACTTATTTAGGCTTGAAATAACAAATGGGTTGCAAGCTGTCTTTTCAAATGCAACTTAATATGTGACTTGTTAAGCACATTTTTACTCCTGAACATATTTAGGCTTGAAATAACAAATGGGTTGAATACTTATTGACTGAAGACATTTCAGATTTTCATTTTTTATTACATGTAATTTCAAAAAAATAAACATAATTCCACTTTGACATTATGATGTATTGTGTGTAGGCCAGTGACACAAAGTCTCAATTTAATCAATTTTAAATACAGGCTGTAACACAACAAAATGTAGAAAAAGTCAAGGGGTGTGAATACATCCATATATATCAAAGAACTATCAATTAATAATCATATCAATGGATGGAATCAGTGAATGAATGGCTTTTTTTGTTCTACTTAGTCGTTCAAATGAGATACTAAGTTGTTCGAATGAGTTACTAAGTAATTCAAACATCATTCAAACGAGATACTAAGTGTGGGNGTTGCCTTGGGCTTCAGGCTTCTGTATATATTTTTTTTACCCAAAGTTGGAATGGAAATGTTGTGATCTATTTAATAAACACAAGAGTCCAGCAGAATGGATAAAAGAGCGTGGCGGTATAGCAGGAACAGCGCCGTCTAGTGGTCAAAACCTGGTACTTTTACACTACTTTATGGTAAATAATGCTTCACAACTTCAATTAATAATTTCTCTGAACAGGGTAAAAAACATCAGCAGATTCACATGGAATACATTACATAGTATGGAGAAGCAATCAATTAGCTTAATTTCTCCAAGAAAAAATCTAATTCCAACAAAATAATGTTTCAAGAATGCCAATCCTACACACCTAGAAAGAAATGTGCTAAGTAGAACCATACAGGATTTTTCGGTTTGTCCCCATAGGGGAACCAGGGGTGCTGGGTAGAACCCTCTTATGTAGACATCTTCAAAGAACCCCCTGTATATGGTTCTACATAGAAACCTTTATGAACTGTTCTGCCTAGAACCCTCTATAAAGGTTTGTACCAATAATAATTGTATAATCTAAAGGTTCTTCCTAGAACCGTCTATGAATGGTTCTACCGAGAACCCTTTCATCTTGGTTGTACAGTGGTCTCAAATAAAACTGTGAATGACCTCGGGGTTACTCTGGACCCTGATCTCTCTTTTGACGAACATATAAAGACTATTTCAAGGACAGCTTTTTTTTTTCATCTTCGTAACATTCCAAAAATCAGAAACATTCTGTCCAAAAATGTGGCAGAAAAGTTAATCCATGCTTTTGTCACTTCTAAACTAGACTACAGCAATGCTCTACTTTCCGGCTACCAGGAAAAAGGACTAAATAAACTTCAGTTAATGCTAAACACGGTTGCTAGAATCTTGACTAGAACCCAAAAATTGTATCATATTACTCTAGTGCTAGCCTCTCTACACTGGCTTCCTGTTAAGGCCAGGGCTGATTTCAAGGTTTTACTGCTAACCTACAAAGCATTACATGGGCTCGCTCCTACCTATCTCTCCGATTTGGTCTTGCCGTACATACCTACCACGTACGCTACGGTCACAAGACGCAGGCCTCCTTATTGTCCCTAGAATTTCTAAGCAAACAGCTGGAAGCAGGGCTCTCTCCTATAGAGCTCCATTTTCATGGAATGGTCTACCTATCCATGTGAGAGACGCAGACTGGGCCTCAACCTTTTTTATTGAAGACTCATCTCTTCAGTAGGTCCTATGATTGAGTGTATTCTGGCCCAGGGGTGTGAAGGGGAACGGAAAGGCACTAGAGCGACGAACCGCCCTTGCTGTCTGTGCCTGGCCGGTTCCCCTCTCTCAACTGTGAGTCTCTGCCTCTAACCCTGTAATGGGGGCTGAGTCACTGGCTTACTGGTGCTCTTCCATCCCGTCCCTAGGAGGTTTGCGTCACTTGTGTGGGTTGAGGCACTGACGTGATCTTCCTGTCCGGGTTTGGCGCCCCCATCGGGTTCGTGCCGTGGGGGAGATCTTTCTGGGCTATACTCAGCCTTGTCTCAGGGTAGTGAGTTGGTGGTTTGAAGATATCCCTCTAGTGGTGTGGGGGCTGTGCTTTGGTAAAGTGGGTGGGGTTATATCCTGCCTGGTTGGCCCTGTCCGTGGGTATCGTCGGACGAGGCCACAGGGTCTCCCGACCACTCCTGTCTCAGCATCCAGTATTTATGCTGCAATAGTTTATCTGTCGGGGGGTTAGGGTCAGTCTGTTATATCTGGAGTATTTCTCCTGTCTTATCCGGTGTCCTGTGTGAATTTAAGTATGCTCCCTCTAATTCTCTCTCTCTTTTTCTCCCTCCCCTCCCAGAGGACCTGAGCCCTGGGACCATGCCTCAGGATTACCTGGCCTGATAACTCCTTGCTGTCCCCAGTCCATCTGGTCGTGCTGCTGCTCCAGTTTCAACTGTTCTGCCTGCGGCTATGGAACCCTGACCTGTTCACCGGACGTGCTACCTTGTCCCGGACATGCTGTTTTCGACTTTCTCTCTCTACCGTACCTGCTGTCTCTAACTCTGAATGCTCGGCTATGAAAAGCCAACTGACATTTACTCCTGAGGTGCTGACCTGTTGCAACCTCTACAACCACTGTGATTATTATTATTATTTGACCCTGCTGGTCATCTATGAACGTTTGAACATCTTGGCCATGTAGTGTTCTAATCTCAACCCGGGCACAGCCAGAAGAGGACTGGCCACCCCTCAAAGCCTGGTTCTCTCTAGGTTTCTTCCTAGGTTCCTGCCATTCTAGGGAGTTTTTCCTAGCCACCAAGCTTCTACATCTGCATTGCTTGCGGTTTGGGGTTTTAGGCTGGGTTTCTGTATAGCACTTTGTGACTGATGTAAAAAGGGCTTTATAAATACATTTGATTGATCTAGTGATGTTACGTTTGATAGTGGAGCTCCGAGGCATGCGTCGGAATCACTAAGCAGCTAACTTCGAAAACAGTGTTCCGATGACTTTACCAGCAGTACGTCATCAATGGCGTCCGAAGCTTCGTTTCCCCACGTGCTTTTTCAAACCGTGTGTTGCACAGCGGTTCCGGTGCTTTCTCCGATTCCAAACGCCAACCTCTACTGCACACCGTACTTACAAGTATAGTCGGGATTTTGTACAAAAACCTTCACCTGACTGGTAGCTTAGCCGGCAGAGTAGGGAACCATGGAACATTCAGGGACATGAGCGTATGAGGTCGAATCCCGTGAAGACACATTCTTTTGAAAATTATTTTATGCGAAACCACACTTTCTGCACTGTTCTTCAAACAATTTGTTTTATTTAGTATAGTATAAGGTTCTGTCTGAAGCATCCTACAAAATGTTTTTGAAAAATTGTCAACTTGAAGGCAAAAAAGGGAAGCATGATGTACAGTAAGACGCAAACCTGGTATTCCAACTGATTATAGGCTAACAAAGCCAATGACTGACCACAGTGAAGAAAAATGATGTCTATTTGAGGTTGCAGGTTGCATTCAGAATGACTGTCAGGGTAGGGAAGATTGACTAGAACAACCATCTCAGTTAGTTTAGAAAACGGTATGTTATTTATCTTGGTGTAGCATAAAATGTATCAACCAATCAATGTACATGCAAAAACCCAGATATCACAGTAAAACAAATAATTCAGAACCCTTTGACTTACAAAGAACCCTTGTCTTCCAAAAAGGGATCTTCTGATCAAAAAGGTTCTTGATAGAACCCTATCAGTCCACTGTTGGACTGATAGTTCCCAGTTCCCTGTTGGAACCCTGTTTTTAAGGAGTGTAACTACAGAAACAACTTCAGTACAATCTGGCTTGCTGAAATGATGTGGAACGACTCAACAGACCTAATGTCTACATGTAATGTTATACAGTGATCGGGGGAAGGGGAGGCGAAATCATCAGTGTTATGACAGGTTTCTGATATAAAAAAGAAGCCGCCTAGGCTTGGGCACGCAGGACAGGATATGAATAGATTTATTTCAAAGACAACTGCCCTTGAAAATTGCATATAGAAATTCTGAAGGAGATAGTGTCACTCAACAACCATTTTATACATTTTCACAACAGACTTGGTAAAAACGCTTATCTCCCCATCAAACTGAGCACCACTAGCTTCTCATAATCCAACCCAGAAACTGCAAAATTAAATCAGTAGATTCAAAACAGTGGTGGCTGCTGAGGGGAGGACGGCTCATAATAACGGCTGGAATGGAGTCAATGGAATTGTATCAAACATATTGTTTCCATTCAAGCCATTACTATGAGCCGTCCTACCCTCAGCAGTCTCCACTGATTGAAAAGCAAGACATTTGACAACGACAAGCATTAACAATGTTATGGGTAGATACATTGACACAATAAACACAAGGGTAAGGCCTTAGACTACTGGGCCGTGATAATGAGTGTGTATGCTATCTTCCTTCTTTGTTTTGTTCTGTCCCCACCATGGCATTAGAGAGAGATAATGTGATTCTCCCCAGCGCGGGAGTATTGGGAGACCCTAATGGCATTAACCCAGCGGGATGGGCCTCAGCCATTCATGCTAACCATGTTTGTCATCCACTATCCCACAATGCAACAAAGAACACCGCCTCGTCGCGAAGGTGGGTCCTGAACTCCTCAACTCTGGATGCCATCATCGCTATGGTAAAACAGCAAAAGGAAGTAGCGGGGCAGCTCTGGGGTTGGCTGGGATGTGGGGCGTTATTCATGCAACCCCACAGGGTCCTGCCTAAAATACGGTGATGAGATAGAGATAGTAAAGGAGTGATAGAACCCCCTTTCTAAATGAGGATCATCCATGCTCAGCGGGATAGATGACAGGAGAAAAAGGAAACAAAAGCAGTGCAGAGACAACGTAGCTGCCCCCTGCCTATATGGTTTCTTCCTCATGCATTAGGAGAGAAAGAAAAAAATAACATGGAGGCCCTGGTTAACCAAAGATGAGGCCTCTCTCTCAATGGTCCCCTAAAGCTACCAAATGCAGGTGGCTTGGGAACTCTTCCCCTTCCATAGAATGGCTTCTCTATCGGGCCCTTACCTGAGTGAGGGGCCCCTCTCGCTGGAGCCCCTGGCGAGCAGTGCCAACAGACTGGGGAAGGAGACCCAGCTCTTGAAGGTACTTCTGGATACTCCTGCTAAGTTTCACCTCCCCCGTCTTCAGCTTCCTGTCTCCACCATAGCGTGTCAGGGAGGCAGAGCGGGGATCTGGCCTTCGGATGGGAACCTTGTGTAGCTTGGACAGCTCTCTGGAGATCACATGCTGGGTGGTGGCATCCTGCCATGTCAACCCTAGAGATGGAGTCGAGTAAAGCGATGTTAAGCCATGGTCATATTTATTAGTGTACACAGTAGCAAAACATTTTGCAATTGTAAATTAAAACAAGCGTTTTCTATTGGACAAGTGCTGGCAGTCCCTCCCCGTTTCTGTCCGTTTTCTTCCGTTTGGTGTCTAGTGTATACGACCCAGAATACCAACACATATCATTCCCCTGTGTTATAAATATAAAAGTAAACACTGTTCAAATAAAACACAATTCTATGGGACAACATTGAGACAGCAACAAAACGGAGGGTCACGCAGTCAGTGTACACAGTAACGTGTAATTATCTGGCCGTGGCCTGTCTTGAAATCTGATGACAGTGAACCTGAGGAAAAGCAAAGCAATGCATGGCGCCCTCCCAGCGAGTCAACAAGCCCTGCGAGAATGTCACGCCGCAGCCAAAGTCACACCAACATCTCCACTAATTGCCAACACATACTCAGAATGCAAGGCTCCCGGGCACGGGCACAACATTGTGTTGCCAAGGCCAGATGGAGCTACCCAGGCAAGAAGAGACCCAAAACAACATAGATGTCTGGCCTCATTCCCAAAGAGCCAACAGGAACGTCTGCATTCCACTGCAGAAAAGCACACAGAAATACCACCGATAATGTAATAATGCAGTATGGGCCAAGATGGTCAGACATGGAATGCCGTTTTACTGTTATTCTAATAGAATTGACAAATTATTTTAATGAGAAGACTTGTTATTGGAAAGTATGGGTGTTATCCATAGAATCCATGATATTTCACAATTATTTCAGACATTCTCTCTCCCTTCTACATCTACATTGCTTGCTCTTTGTGGTTTTAGGCTGGGTGTCTGTGTAGCTCTTTGTGACATCTGCTGATGTAAAAAGGGCTTTGTGAATACATTTGATTGATTGATACAAATGTAGCCCTCGTAGAGGTCCTCTTTTTGAGAGACAACATTTTTTTGATGACGTTCACCGAGTGTACAAAACAGTAGGAACACCTTCCTAATATTGAGTTGCACCCTCTTTTGCCCTCAGAACAGCCTCAATTCGTCAGGGCAAGGACTCTACAAGGTGTCGAAAGCGTTCCACAGGGATACTGGCCCATGTTGACTCAACTGCTTCCCACAGTTGTGTAAAGCTGTCTGGATGTCCTTTGGTTGGTGGACCATTCCTGATGGTCCGGGAAACTGTGTGAAAAACCCAGCAGTGTTGCAGTTCTTGGACCCCCCCCCCCCCCCCCTTCTAGCTCTGACTCTGCTAATATCTACTTTATTGAGGAACAATGTACTTTCTATGCCTGTGATTCTGTCT
>NC_036867.1:18866838-18883400 GCF_002910315.2 Salvelinus sp. IW2-2015
TTCTAGCTCTGACTCTGCTAATATCTACTTTATTGAGGAACAATGTACTTTCTATGCCTGTGATTTGTGGTTGTTCCACCTAGCTATCTTAAGACGAATGCACTAACTGTACGTCGCGTCTGCTAAATGACTAAAATGTAAATGTACTCAAACTTGTACGCCTGGCACCTCCTACCATACCCCCTTCAAAGGCGCTTAAATATTTTGTCTTGCCCATTCACCCTCTGAATGGCATACACACAATCCATGTCTCAATTGTCTCAAGGCAAAAAAAATATTCTTTAACTTGTTTCCTCCCCTTCATCTACACTGATTGAAGTGGATTTAACAAGTGACATCAATAAGAGATCATAGCTTTCACCTGGATTCACCTGCTCAGTCTATTTCATGGAAAGAGCAGGTGTTCCTAATGTTTTGTACACTCAGGCTAGCAGCCAGCCAGAACAGGAATATTTCACCAAAAGTGTCTACATATGACTTCATTAGCTTGGCCACTGATGTATCCCATGATACCTCTGAATAGACCATGGAGCGTATAGGGTAGGTGTTATCGAACGTAACCCAACCGTCAGCCCCATCACAACATCTACTATTTGTAGTGCAGTATATAGGGGATATGATGCCATTCGGGAAGCAAGCCTAAGTGTTCCATACATTAGTGCAGTAGTAGTTATTATGGGGCCATCAGGACAGATGGGCGGAGAGGCAGGTCCAGTTGAATCCATAAAGGACCCATAAAATATCTACGGCTTACTTACTCCTAGTCAATGGGTTCAGTGGTGAGAGAAAGTCTGACATTTTGGGGAACAGAAGGAGGATGGCACAGGTTTGATTGACTGTGACAGCTTTTTCCACAGGTAGAGAGAGAAGTCACTGCTCGCGCCTAAAAAGAGGTGGGAGTTTAACGGACAATCTGGGATTGGTACATACATTTGTTTTATTCATTCATTGTTGTTGTGTTGTTGTTTGAATCCCAGATTGCCCCATTAAATCATTCTGACTCAGGAAGGGATGGAGGCAGGCCTCAACATTTACTGTACATGGTTGGCTGCCTTTTAGTAAACTAGCTACCAGCTGATTATACTCAGTGCTGAGGAGCTAAATATAACGCCAACACACCTCTGTCTGGGTCCAGAGAAAGGTCAGGCTTCATCTCCTAGTGCATCAGAGTTTTAGCTCGTTAAAACCAGAACACTGTCTGCGGCTAAATGCAGCTGTTAATTAGCACCTAGCCATTAGTGCGGCGGGAGAGAAGGCTTTGAGCAGTCAAGATATTTCTGCTGGCTTTATGTTTTTATGGGGCGCGAAAGAGAGAGAGAGAGAGAGAGAGGCTGCGGCCTCCTAAATATTCAGAACCCATTAGATCAGAGTTCTGTCTCGTTGTTTCATCTGCTTTTTTGATTTTAAATGAATAATACAAGTTTCAGGCTAATTAATTGAGATAAGACAGTGTCAATCCAATTTTTTATCATTGAATAATAAAATTATTGTGCAAGGAAAATAATAAAAATGTATCTACTTCAATCATCTTTTACGCCATCTTATTCAATTTAATGTCCCAAAACAAGATTCCTTGGCAGTCCTCCACAGTTACGTTTCATATTGCTTTAGTAGTTTTGTTACAATGTGTATACTGCTGAGGAAATTGTCTATGACTCTCTGTGTGTAATTGTCCCCCAAAAATGTCTTAAATTGTCTTGCCACAGATAAATGTAGGCATATCTGTGAGGAAACAAAGTCATAAACATTCTGCGGAATAATAGGGTCATTCTCACGAAACTGACATTTTTATCGAAATTTCCTCTTGGATCACTGAGATTAGAATCTGTATTTATCTATGTCATATTTATTATTATGTTTTTTAATCAGATATTATTCATTTTACCACAATAAAACTACCAACTCAAAAATTATTATAACTGCAAAAACCACAAAAAAGTCATAAACAAATCAATTTCTAATACTTTCTAACATTTCTCCCCTAATGAATAGGCCTGAATTAAACATAACAAAGAAAATACAAATATTTAAAATTAAATTATTAAAATGTATTTTGTAATTTACGCTATATTTCAGCCACATCCATTGCTGACAGGTGTATAAAATCGAACACCCAGGCATGCAATTTCAAATAAACAAACATTGGCAGTATATTGGCTTTACTGAAGCCAAATTTCTGCCCTGCTAGAGCTGCCCCGGTCAACTGTAAGTGCTGCTATTGTGAAGTGGAAACATCTAGGAGCAACAACGGCTCAGCCATGAAGTCGTAGGCCACACAAGCTCACAGAATGGGACCGCCGAGTGCTGAAGCGTGTAAAAATTGTCTGTCCTCGGTTGCAACACTACCAAGTTCCAAACTGCCTCTGGATGCAACGTCGGGAGAACTGTTCGTCTGGAGCTTCATGAAATGGGTTTCCATGGCCTAGCAGCCGCACACAAGCCTAAGATCATTATGCGCAATGCCAAGCATCGGCTGGAGTGGTGTAAAGCTCGCCGCCATTGGACTCTGGAGCAGTGGCAACGCATTCTCTGGAGTGATGAATCACGCTTCACCATCTAGCAGTCCGACGGACGAATATGCCCCAATTCATAGTTCCAACTGTAAAGTTTGGTGGAGGAGGAATAATGGTCTGGGGCTGTTTTTCATGGTTTGGGCTAGGCCCCTTAGTTCCAGTGAAGGGAAATCTTAACGCTACAGCATACAATTACATTCTAGATGATTCTGTGCTTCCAACTTTATGGCAGCAGTTTGGGGAAGGCCCTTTCCTGTTTCAGCCTGACAATGCCCCCGTGCACGAAGCGAGGTCCATACAGAAATGGTTTGTCGAGATCGGTGTTGAAGAACTTGACTGGGCTGCACAGAGCCCTGACCTCAACCCCATCGAACACCTTTGGGATGAATTGGAAAGCCAACTGCGAGCCAGGCCTAATCGCCCAACATCAGTGCCTGAACTCACTAATGCTCTTGTGGCTTAATGGAAGCAAGTCCCCGCAGCAATGTTCCAACATCTAGTGGAAATCCTTCCCAGAAGAGTGGAGGCTGTTATGACAGTAAAGGGGGGACACAACTCCATATTAATGTCCATGATTATGGAATGAGATGTTTGATGAGTAGGAGTCTGCATACTTTTGGTCATATAGTATATTCCATTACCGTAACACATAACCTCTTTTTATCATTACTGTAACACTATCAGATTAAGCCAAAATTGCAAAAGTATACATTTTATTTTTCCTAATATTTTTCCCAATTTCCTATATACTGGTGCATACAGTCATGATGAGCAGGTTTCGGAGATGAGAATGCATGTTTCGGTATGAGTCTTGCATAGTTTGCCATTCAAAAACTGTACTGATCTCTATCATAGATTAAGTAATCCCAAATGACATCGCAAGATACTAAAATCACTGATCTTAATGCAGTTGATTAAAATACCTCTAATTTCAGTATAAGTATACGTACTGTAATTACATGCATGCATTTTCAAAAGTCAGAAGTGGACTTTTTGGGGAGAATAAATCATTTACAGGTAATATTGGTGTATTATGACATGGCTATTTGTGGTTGTAAGTTATTTCAGATGTATTTATGGATTCAATGGGATCCTTTGGGCAAATGGCACAACACAATATGCCTATAAAGTATCTGAAAAAACTCACATATGGGCCAACAACTGTCTTGGGATATCAAACAACAGTATAGTGGTAATGAGAAATGTGGGTTTCGGTACAGGTGCACATGTCAACATAGAAGATATCCTCCTTTAAGTGGTGGGGTTGCTCTGAAACACAAACTGCAGATTTTGGCTTAAAGTAAGTTAAATGGGGTTAATGCACCCCATATTCTTTGACAACCCTACTTAATCAAATAACTGTTGTACTGTATTACCAAAGATCTATACAATACGTTTAAGGAGCAGTCCTAGTAAATAAATAAAGTTACCAGCATAGCAAACCCAGTGACTATACAATAGAATTAGCTTATTATCATTACCGAAATTAAGGTTCTAATTACCCCAAAATGATGTGGTAATGACAAATGTGGGTTTCGGTACTGAGAGGCCCTTAGCTCAATCTGGAAATGATAGGAGACAGACATTACGAGTCAGCAAGCATTTGAAAACATCACTAAAGTCAATTTATGCCTCCATGTTGGTAAGGTAATGGTTCTCTGACTTTTTCTCAAATAGAGCTTTTTAGCTTTTTCGGTAATGAGAAAGCCAAGTGGGTTAAAGGGGGTGTTTGAGAATAAGAACCTCATTCTGAAGGCATATAAGCGAATAAATTAACTTATAATTAACTTAACTTGTGCTCACCTAACTTACCTAGGGACTACTCCTCTAGATGATACATTATTGGGAAATAAAACGGTATTTAAAAACTGTAGTTTTTACAGGAACTTGTAAAAGAATTACGGTAATTAGACACGTCCACAGACACTGTGTTTTTACGTAATACATATTATAGTTTAATGTAAACTTTAACTACTATACAATTTGTATTATTTATGGACAAACTACAGTAACATATTTTGTGTTTTATTCAAATAACTTAGGTTTTTCTAAAGTAAGATTGTATAAAATGACCTGAGGATTTAAATCTGGCGAAAATGTAAAACTGATTGAAAGTAAGACACTTTGCTAAAAACTTTAAATCTTACGTCTTGAGAATGATGATTGCAAGTTTTGTAACAAAATCAGCTACAGACGTGTTTAAAACTGGTTTGATGAGAATCACCCAATAGCACTCATCAGAGCACTGTTGCAGCAGTTGGCATTCCCATTTATAGAAACCCACACGGTGTGCTCAAATCAACTGTGGACTGAGAACAGTCCAACCAGTACATGTTCTGACTCAAGAGTTGCTCTCATTTTATACCTAATATTCCCATTTTCACATACCATAAAAGAAGTAAGGCCTATGTTCCAAAAGTAGTACCAGATCTAAAATCTTCAACACAAAATACAGCTGGGACTATTAGCTTAGCTATAAAATAGCTTATGTAGCCGACATTTGTGAGTCTGTGTATATGTATACATCTTTGACAGTAAACTGTATGTAATGTATGTGTAACAGAGTGTGGGTGAGAAATGTATATTGTATACAATATATATATATACATATATATATACAATGTATATACAATATATTGTATGCAAACCTGGGTTCAAATGATATTTGAAGTCATTTCAAATGCTTTCGCTGGGTTTAATTGAGCTTGCCTGGCGCAATGGAACCTATAGTATAGTCACAAAACTGCGAAACCCACCCATCCGGAACTACAGGCAGGCTAAATTTGAATTATAAAAGTATTTGAAAGAGTTCAAATGGTATTTGAACCCAGGTCTGGTTGTATGTTTTGCTGTTGTGGAAGACAAACCTCGACACACATATACCCTACGTACATAGAACCTCCGGAGAGGAGGAAGATCAGTGGTGCTGAAATTAAATACTGTCTGTTTGTGGTCATTGCATCTCCCCGACTGGCTAGACGATCATACCACTGATGCAAATGTCCCAATGCATTATCTTACTTTGCTTGTCTTGAGAGGAAGTGAAAATGCACTCTGCTTTGCACATGGATCAAGGTGATGTTGAAGGGCCAACCAACTGTAGAGCAGGGACCTTAGTCGTTATTACAGATAGTCAGAGCCTGTGGTTAAGTGGTAACACTCCCTGGCTCTAAAGGAATATATGCTTCTCCTCCTCTCACACACTTTAAATTTGACTTTAAGTGTTTGTAGTCAATTTTGTCATCACTATGGATCACTTAGCCTTGCTTAGCAAAGCTTCTAGTCACAGATCAGGTTGTCTGTAGATCAGGTTGTCTGTATATCAGGTTGTCTGTAGAACGCACGCACGCACACAGAGACAGAGAGACCTTGAACCAGACGCCTTGAATGCTTTGCAGTTTCGCTATATGAAGTATGGACACACTGTGTTTGCACTTTGTGAATCCCAAAGCCGCCTCGGCACATAGCGCCATCGGTGCAGTCTAATATAAAAGTCATTTGCAGTGGATGACAGTGTCTTGCACTCCGAGGCGGCATGTGGAAAATGTAATAGCCAACAATGCTCCTTCCAAGTAGGGATAGAGCCAAACAAAGCAAGGAACATGAAGACAAAATAAACCCTTTTTGTGCCGGGTCAATTTCTATTGATCTAATGACATTGGATGTTGTGTGCAGAGATTAGATTGCACGATTTCGTCTACAGCGACTCCGATGCAAATAAAGTTTATTGCAAATCGATGCTATTGAAGTCCCCCCCCACCCTTCTCGTCTTTTCTTCTACTCCATTTAGGTTACAGTACAATAGTCTCAATCACCCTGTCTGCTCTTCAACAGGGGAGCTGAACTAAACATCGCAAAGATGACAGACACTTCAATAAGGAGCCATGCTAAGCCGATAAGATCCAAAACACAACGAAGCGTAGACTGACTCGTCTGAAGATAACGCTACTCAGTCTTTAGATATGGTTCTAAGAGACAGAGTGCAAGCAAAACTGAGCCGGGTTGAACTGGAACCCAAGACTGTGCTGCGCCATCGAAAGTGTGTGATGGAGGGGTGACGTCATGTCTCCTGTCTTTCCGTCTGTATTTGAACACAACGTCAGTCAGACACAGACAAACGTCTCCCAGCAACAGACATTTCAGAGATATTAACACCTGGAAATAGAGATTGAACAAACGGACGCGCCGACTCTCGTCCTCCCTTTCATCCTCCTCAGTCTCATCCGTTTATTTAAGAGAAGTAATTACAATAAATGCTGTGGTCTCACACTGTGCCTAATATTCATTACTGCGTTTGTAATTTCCTATGGATGCACGCTTTTTCAATGCTTTAAAAAAAAAAGGTTTTCTACAGTTGTTTACGCCTGTTATAAAAGATTACGCTTAGAGTGGCCTGTAAAGCCAATTAGCAGGGAGAGGTTAGTGCTGAAGGTATTTGCTGCCCTCTGCTGCGACAGCCTGTAGTTGCAGATGCTTGTGATAGTCCAGTAGCCAGATTTCAACTGAGGATAATGATATTGGATGTAATAAATGTTGCATAAATGTGAATGAGACATGAAATGACATATATAGTTTTCATTTGATTAATTTAAAACATTCATGAATTAAAGCATATATTTATTTTGGTAAAACCTAAATGTTGAAACTAACCTGAGACAAACAATCAACTGTCTAACACTTTCCTTTAGTTAGGTCCATTGGATACACTTCCGCTAGAGAGCGTGAACTGACTAGCCTAGTGAATCCATTTGTGCTATTACACTGTGTCAATTAAAAGGCTTCTCTGGTCCTGGCTGGAGGCACCAAACTATTAGTCACTTCCATGTGCCACCCATGACAGACAGCGGAAGAACATTAGGAGAGAGAGAGAGAGAGAGAGAGTGAGAGAGAGAGAGTGAGAGAGAGAGAGAGAGAGTGGGGGAGAGAGAGAGAGACAGAGAGAGTGTGTGAGAGAGAGAGAGCAGAGAGAGTGTGTGTGAGGAGAGAGAGAGAGAGATAGTGTGTTGAGAGAGGAGAGAGATAGTGTGTGAGAGAGAGAGGGATAGTGTGTGAGAGAGAGGTAGGGATAGTGTGTGTGAGAGAGAGGGGATAGTGTGTGAGAGAGAGAGGGATAGTGGGTGTGAGAGAGAGAGGGATAGTGTGTGAGAGAGAGAGGGATAGTGTGTGAGAGAGAGAGGGATAGTGTGTGAGAGAGAGAGGGATAGTGTGTGAGAGAGAGATCAACCCATACAACTGTACAACCCACACATGGAGTAGCGTCATCTGGAAGACAGGTTGACAGAGACATAGAAAAGAGGGAGACATACTGCACACCAGAGTAATATCTAGAGAACTAAATAATTACTAGATCATGGCGATCCAAATCTGCAAAAATGGAGATCCAGGCTTTTTTCCAGGACACCGGCCATTATGTTTCAACCGTGTTCTCTCTCCTGTTGTTTGAGGACATCCCCGGGCCTGTTTTGTGTCCTGTTCTCCTGTATCTACCCTGTTTAACAAGCACATTAGCTGCCGTGCTCCCATTAATGGAGCAGGAGAGGCCGTCTAATGCAATTACGCCGCATGCAGCACCGTCACTCATCCACGTAATTAGCACCAAATGTCCTGCAATCATACAAGCCAATTAGATTCCTGGTGCCGTTATATGATCAGGGCACAACAATGGCCTGTATGTGGTATATTACCTGCACTTTACCTCTTTGCCACATTTGCAGCTTGAACGTTGGGCTTGTTTTCACATAATGAGAGCTGAGTTATATTATAACGTCTGGAAGGACGAACAGACCAAACAGACACACACACATCTTTACAGACGACAAAGAGACAGACAGAGAGACAAGCAGGTACGCAGGCAGACAAACAGAAAGCACCTTTGTGGGCCAAGTTCTGTAGGAGAGTCCTGAGGCGCTGTAGAGCAGAGGCTGACGCATCGTAGGTGTACAGGTCCGCACCGGGTAACTCCAGGCATCTTCCAAACACTCCGTCTAGAAGAGAACACACATACAGTACACACACACTGTCATCAAACAGATCATGTACTGCAGTGACAGACATATGAGGATAATGGAGTGCTGGGAAAGGGTTAATGACAAAGCAATGTCAAAGCAATGACAACGGTACAGCGCTGTAGGATTGCTACTCTGAGGGGGAAACATAATCTTTTACAACCTTCGTATAAAAGCTGAAGTTGTGTGTTCCCTGCAGTTTCTCGTAAGCTTGAGTTCCTGTTTGGGAGCTTGTCGCTGACACTTTTTTGACAGCAGTGCGATAAGCACCAGGCCATCATTGGAGCTGAGACGTTATCAGGGACCCTGTTATCTCCCTATCAGCAGGTCGCTTGCTTTGCCAAACGCAGGTTCCTAGGCAACCCACGGCGGAGCTCCTACCTGGACATTAATTCAATGGTTATCTGGACTGGAGGAGCATGCTGGGACGGCTGAGAGACTGGGGGTCAGGATACCGTGTGAGGAATATAAATGACCCAGCCACACGCCGTCTTTTCACAGTCAAGGAGAGAAAGAATATCCATGTGTCTCGTCTTCTTCAAAATCCCAAAATGCATCAAACTCGAGTCAAAGCCGAACTCACAGTTGAAAGCATTATGACTCATCATCTATGTGTGTGCGTGTGCGCGTGTGCGCGTGTGCGTGAGAGAGACTAATGATGGGAACTTCGTGCTGCACCACATGACAACCTGATCTACAGTCAGTGCTCATTTACTGTGCTTTGCTGGCAGTGGCAATTAATGACACCATGGCTTGACTGACACCCTACACAACCATGCCTGTTCAAATCCGTTCATATTTACATATGCATTTATTTATTTAACACTTGTTTATTTACACATGCCATTTATCCGTTTATTTTCTAGGTCCAGACGCAGGTGCGCTGTCATCACTCAACCTATCACGAGAGCTTAATTAATCTTAGTTCTGCTTCTTTGCATTAATAAATGAATTGACTAGGTTTATCCTATGCATTATTACACACCAATAGTCACTATCGTTCAGCTGCAGCTCATTTGATAACTTTTTAATTACAGGCCTGTGCTCAACGTTGAGTGGCTGATAATTGCAAAGATAATAATACCGTCAACCTCCGCTACTAATTTCAATCTTCTTTGAAATGAAAAGGCAGCGTTTCCCTGCGTTGCTTCTGTAGCCTGTGACCCGTGTAACGACGGCTCTCTGCGGGAGAAAGCCTTTCGAAGGGAAAATGAACATAAACAACACATCAATACAGTGCATTTTATTGTCGCACTCCGCATATACAAGCTGGCAGAATAACTTCACGTTTCCAAGTAGTTATACAGAGCACTACAGACAGGTAACCTACTGTATGTCTGAATGACAACAGGAGAGAAGGATAAAAAAAATATATAAGTGAGATGAGGAAAGGGGGAAACGAAGAATGCTCAAGATAAGACAAATTTGATATATGTTGAGAATCATGACTATGGTTATCATGATTATGAGAAGCCATTATTTCAGTGTAAACAGACAGTTTTACAAAATGAGTTTATAACAATGTAATAGAGATGACATAAGAGATGAACGAATAGATGACGACAGTGACATAACAAGCGACAGGCGACTGACTGTCCTATATTTGCTATTTCGTGCTCCTTCACCAGTTTCCATGACAACTGCCACAGTTAATGTGTTGTTTCCTCCACAGTTGACAGGACATTCCCAGCAGACATCACACATAATCATGCACACACACACACACACACACACACACACACACACACACACACACAACACACAACACACACACACACACACACACACACACACACACACACACACACACACAGTATTTTTTGGCATTTTTAACTCAAATACTTATATTAAGTTGAACTGAAAATCGAGTAAAAGTAAATATTACTAAAATGTTCATGTGGTACTGACTTTTTAAAGTTATGATAACAACGTACTTTTTTCCCCAGCATGCTCTACTGCAGGTTGATTAAAACATATTTTTTTTTATATATCTGTGTTTTTGCATGTACATTGAGTGATTGATTGATTAAACCTTATGCTTTTTAAACTAATCCAATCATTTAGTTAGATTTTTTTGCACCCGTTACTGAAATGGTTGTTCCAGTTTAAATGTATCAAACTCATTCCATGGAGGACCCGAGCGCCTGTGGGAATTTCTCCTCCCTTGAACCTGTGTCATGCCCTAGCCATAGAGAGGCTTTTATTCTATATTTTGGTTAGGCCAGGGTGTGACTAGGGTGGGCAGTCTAGTTTCATTATTTCTATGTTTTCTATTTCTTTGTGTTTGGCCGGGTGTGGTTCTCAATCAGAGGCAGTTGTCTATCGTTGTCTCTGATTGGGAATCATACTTAGGCAGCCATTTTTCCTTTCGCATTTGTGGGTAGTTATCTTTGTTAGTGGCACTATTGCACAAGTTCAGCTTCACGGTCGTTTCCTTGTTTTGTTGTTTTGTTGGCGACATTCATTTCAAATAAGAAGAAATGTACGCTCACCACGCTGAACCTTGGTCTCCTTCCGACGACGGCCGTGACAACGTCTTAATTGAAAGGGGGGAAAAAACTGTTAGATATCCTTACTCTTGCTGGATGCATTTAGGAATTAAACATCACTTTGCAAGCCAGCATAATGTGATTGCAGGTAGGGTTGCCAGGTTTTCCAGAAATCCAGGTAGGAATCAAACAAGCTAAGCGTCAGTATAGAGACAAAGTAGAGTCGCAATTCAATGGCTCAGACACGAGAGGTATGTGGCAGGGTCTACAGTCAATCACGGACTATAAAAAGAAAACCAACCCCGTTGCGGACCAGGATGTCTTGCTCCCAGACAGACTAAACAACTTCTTTGCTCGCTTTGAGGACAACACAGTGCCACTGACACGGCCCGCTACCAAAACCTGCGGGCTCTCCTTCACGGCAGCCGACGTGAGCAAAACATTTAAACGTGTCAACCCTCGCAAGGCTGCAGGCCCAGACGGCATCCCCAGCTGCGTCCTCAGAGCATGCGCAGACCAGCTGGCTGGTGTGTTTACCGACATATTCAATCAAACCTTATCCCAGTCTGCTGTCCCCACATGCTTCAAGAGGGCCACCATTGTTCCTGTTCCCAAGAAAGCTAAGGTAACTGAGCTAAATGACTACCGCCCCGTAGCACTCACTTCCGTCATCATTAAGTGCTTTGAGAGACTAGTCAAGGACCATATCACCTCCACCCAATCTGATACCCTAGACCCACTCCAATTTGCTTACCGCCCCAATAGGTCCACTGACGATGCAATCGCAATCGCAATCACACTGCACACTGCCCTAACCCATCTGGACAAGAGAAATACCTATGTGAGAATGCTGTTCATCGACTACAGCTCAGCATTTATCACCATAGTACCCTCCAAACTCGTCATCAAGCTCGAGACCTTGGGTCTCGACCCCGCCCTGTGCAACTGGGTCCTGGACTTCCTGACGGGCCGCCCCCAGGTGGTGAGGGGTAGGTAACAACATCTCCACTCCGCTGATCCTCAACATTAGGGCCCCACAAGGGTGCGTTCTCAGCCCCTCTCCTGTACTCCCTGTTCACCCAGACTGCGTGGCCATGCACACCTCCAACTCAATCATCAAGTTTGCAGACGACACTACAGTGGTAGGCTGATTACCAACAACGACGAGACGGCTTACAGGGAGGAGGTGAGGGCCCTCGGAGTGTGGTGTCAGGAAAATAACCTCACACTCAACGTCAACAAAAACAAAGGAGATGATTGTGGACTTCAGGAAACAGCAGAGGGAGCAGACAGCGTGGTGAAGAAGGCGCAGTAGCGCCTCTTCAACCTCAGGAGGCTGAAGAAATTCGGCTTGTCACCAAAAACACACAAACTTTTACAGATGCACAATCGAGAGCCTGGTACGGCAACTGCTCCGCCCATAACAGTAAGGCTCTCCAGAGGGTAGTGAGGTCTGCACAACGCATCACCCGGGGCAACTACCTGCCCTCCAGGACACCTACACCACCCGATGTCACAGGAAGGCCAAAAGAGATCATCAAGGACAACAACCACCCGAGCCACTGCCTGTTCACCCCGCTATCATCCAGAAGGCGAGGTCAGTACAGGTGCATCAAAGCAGGGACAGACAGACTGAAAAACAGCTTCTATGTCAAGGCCATCAGACTGTTAAAAGCCATCACTAACATTGAGTGGCTGCTGCCAACATACACTCAACTCCAGCCATTGGAAAAATTGATGTAATAAATGTATCACTAGCCACTTTAAACAATGCCACTTCATATAATGTTAACATACCCTACATTACTCATGCTCATATGTTATTACTGTACTCTATATCATCTACTGCATCTTGCCATCTTGATGTAATGTTCACTAGCCACTTTAAACAATGCCACTTCATATAATGTTAACATTACTACATTACTCATCTCATATGTATATACTGTACTCTATACCATCTACTGCATCTTGCCATCTTGATGTAATGTATCACTAGCCACTTTTAACAATGCCACTTCATGTAATGTTAACATACCCTACATTACTCATCTCATATGTATATACTGTACTCTATACCATCCACTGCATCTTGCCTATGCCGTTCTATACCATCACTCATTCATATAATTTTTGTATGTACATATTCTTATTCATTCCTTTACACTTTACACCTTTACACATAAGGTAATTGTTGTGAAATTGTTAGGTTAGATTACTCGATGGATATTACTGCATTGTCGAAACTAGAAGCACAAGCATTTCGCTACACTCGCATTAACATCTGCTAACCATGTGTATGTGTGACAAATAACATTTGATTTGATTATTGGAAGATTCCTGGAAAATCCTTCAAACAGGAAAAGTCTGTGCTATACAGGAAAGTCTGTGCTATGTTCAGCAATTACCCTTGTCTTGTAAACAGCTAATAACAGCTAATAGAGAATTATGATGGGGTGAGGACGGCATCTAATCCAGAGATGCTAAATCAAGTCTTCCCAGGCCGTTACAGCATTACAAAATGCAGAGATTATTTGTTGCTTAGCCACTTTACAGTGAATGTGATGGACCACATCAAACTTTGCCAGGAGGACTGCACATGCTTTGATGGATTAGCTCTTCCTTAATGTGTGTATTTTGTATTTAATGTGTGTATTTTTTGTTGTGTGTGTATTGTTCTGTGCTCACTTGTGATCGGGAACTAGGTCTCAATGAGATTTCCCTAAAGAAAAAAACAAAAGAAGGGGAAAGAAGCATTATGGCGACTAAGATATGGATAGATCTAAGATGCTGACTTTCCCAGGTATTTCAATTTTACGCATGAACGAGCGGAACATCTTTTTTTGTTGGCCACATGGAGAGTTGAACAAACAAAAGACAACATGAAGAACTGCAGAGTCTATAAAGGCGCTGCATTGCATAGCAGCATTTTATGTGCTCCTGACCAATTCTTAAATTTTTTTTGTTTTTTTTTTTGTGCTGGTCGTAACTTTCTTTGTAGATAATGTTTCCAGCATCGTTTCCCATGACCAAAAAGAGCTTCTGGACATCAGAACAGCGATCACTAATATTTTGAATTTATTTTTATTTCCGATTTTTCAGGAGGGGCTGCAGCACCCTCAGCACCCCTACTTCCCGCGGCTATGCATTCTGCTCACCCCGGGCCAGGCCCTAATCGTCGAGGCACAGAAAAGAAAAAGGCAAGAGAGTGTAAGAGAGGCCGACCTGCGGGAACCCTGGCGAAAAAACTAAGTCGGCGAGTACATAAAGTGCCTTTATCCTCCATTTTATTGCCGAACATACAATCACCGGAGAACAAACTGGACAGGCTCTATTCGAGACTATACTATCAACGGGACCTGAAGAACTGTAATATGCTATGTTTCATGGAGTCTGTTGAACAAGGACATGGATAATATACTAGCTGTTTTTTCTATGCCTCGGCAAGACAGAACGGCAGCATCGGGTAAAGTCAAGGGAGGAGGTGTGTGTCTCTTTGTTAACAACAGCCGGTGCACAATCTCCAATATAAAGGAAGTCTCGAGGTTCTACTCGCCTGAGTTAGAATACCTCATGATAAGCTGTAGACCAGGGGTGTCAAAGTCAAATGGACGGAGGGCCAAATAAAAAATTTAGCTACAAGCCGAGGGCCGGACTGTTCGAATGTTCATTGAAATTTTTTTAAATGASGCATATAGTCTAGTGAACCTAATTGAACCTACTGAAAACCTAACAAATATATTCCAATATGATCAGATAAATAAAGCAATATTTTCTTATGGCTCTGTCAGTAATCTTTAATTTTCAACAGACACAAAAGACAAATTTCCTTTATATAAAAATCCCCATAACATGAACATTAAATGAAAGAAACCGGTATTCAAGGCACCATCAGTAGCCTATATTTTCTATTTTAGCAAAAGTGGGCTAAATTTACTTCAAAGAAAAAAACAATAATATGGGATCGGAGTATATGTTCAGCGGAGTAGCTGGAAACCTGTGTGTCTTCTGTGTGGAGAAAGTGGTGGCGGTACTGAAAGAGTATAATTCTGAGACGACATTATGAAACAAACACGCGGACAAAAACAAGAATATGGACATGGAACAAAGGCTACAAAAGGCAGAGGAATTAAACGAGCCTCAAATCTCGACAGCTCTGTTCAAAAAGCCAAATCACAAGGCCAGGCTGCTGTCAAGCCAGTTTATCTTTGGCAGAAGAGATCGCTAAATCAGCACCGGCCATTTACCGGGGATTCTCAAAAACTGCATGATTAAGTTTGTGACGAAGTTTGCCCGAAAAAAAGGCAACTCTTTTAATGTGAGTCTGGCAGAAACACCATTGCCGAGAGAGTAGACCAGTTGTCCATCAATCTATAAAGAGCAGCTCTTTGAAAAAAGGGAAAAGATTTCATTGCATATTCTTGGCTGTGGATGAGAGCCACCGACATTTCTACATGCCCAGTTGTCAATTTTCATCCGCGAGAGTGGACTCCAGCCTAAGCGTGACAGAGGAGTTTTTGGCTTTAGTCCTATGCATGGCACAACTACGGGGCATGATTTGTATGAAGAGGTGTCAAGATGTGTAAATGAGATGGAGCTCCTTGGAAAACTCGTGGGTTTGACAACCGACGGAGCACCTGCGATGTGTGGACACAGGCGGACTGTGGCGAAGAACGGAAGATGCCAAGAGAAAACGCGACAGGTGAGCTGACAGCTTATCATTGTATCATACACCAGGAAGCGTTGTGCGCGTAAGCCTTGAAAATGGAGCGTGTAATGAGCATCATCACGCGCACAGTTAACTTTATCAGAGCCAGGTTGAATCACCGCCAAGTTCAAGGCATTTCTGACGGAGTTAGAACGGAGGCATGGTGATTTTGCCTTATCACACAGAGGTGCGATGGCTAAGCCAGGAAAGGTGCTCAAAATGTTTCGAGCTTGTGAGAGATTTGTCTGTTCTGGACAGCAAAGGACAAGACACACACAACTCCGAGACGAAATGGTTTCTGTGTGAAATGCGCTTTCTTCGTGTGACATTAGAGTCTCTGAATTGCAATGAACTTGCACTGCAGGGTCGGGATCATGTGTCATCCTGATATGTACAGTACAGTGAAGGCATTTAAACCAAACTGGACTCTGTGGAGACGCAATGCGGAAAGAAAATTTGAGCCCACTTTTCCCAGCTGCCAGACATGAAAGAGAAGCTCTCTACCAGTGCGTTCCAGAGCGCACAGTGTGGCTGAATCAAAATAGGGTATGACTTGCCGTGACTTTCGAACGCCGATTTTGCTAGACTTGAAGCACAAAAAAGCAGGTTGGAACTGCTTCGGTAAACCCATTTTGCTGTTTGACGTGGAAAGTCTCACCACAACCTCCAAATGGAAGTTTGATTGACTCAATGCAATGATGCACTGAGGGCAAAATATGCGGCAGTGGCGTGTGCGGATTCGCCCGTTTCCTCCCCGACACAATGCCCCAGACTGCGCATCCAGGCGCTCAAACGTTGTTCTATGTTGGGCGACACATACTGGTGAACAAACTGTTTTTTTGATGAA
>NC_036867.1:18883425-18999492 GCF_002910315.2 Salvelinus sp. IW2-2015
GAGAAAGTGTCCTGGTAGAAAGATTATAATCTGAGACGACATTATGAAACGAAACACGCGGACAAAAACAAGAATATGGACATGGAACAAAGGCTACAAAAGGCAGAGGAATTAAACGAGCCTCAATCTCGACAGGCTCTGTTCAAAAAAGCCAAATCACAAGGCCAGGCTGCTGTCAAGGCCAGTTTTATCTTTGGGACAGAAGAGATCGCTAAATCAGCCCGGCCATTTACACGAGGGGGATTTCATACAAAACTGCATGATTAAGTTTGTGACGAAGTTTGCCCAGAAAAAAAGGCAACTCTTTTTAAATGTGAGTCTGGCAGAAACACCATTGCCGAAGAGAAGACCAGTTGTCCATCAATCTAAAAGAGCAGCTTTGAAAAAAGGGAAAAGATTTCATTGCATATTCCTTGGCTGTGGATGAGAGCACCGACATTTCTGACATTGCCCAGTTGTCAATTTTCATCCGCGAAGTGGACTCCAGCCTAAGTCGTGACAAGAGGAGTTTTTGGCTTTAGTCCTATGCATGGCACAAACTACGGGGCATGATTTGTAGAAGAGGTGTCAAGATGTGTAAATGAGATGGAGCTGCCTTGGAAAAACTCGTGGGTTTGACAACCGACGGAGCACCTGCGATGTGTGGACACAGAGCGGACTGTGGCGAAGAACGGAAGATGCCAAGAGGAAAAACGCGACAGGTGAGCTGACAGCTTATCATTGTATCATACACCAGGAAGCGTTGTGCGGTAAGCCTTGAAAATGGAGCGTGTAATGAGCATCATCACGCGCACAGTTAACTTATCAGAGCAAGAGTTGAATCACCGCCAAGTTCAAGGCATTTCTGGACGATTAGAAACGGAGCATGGTGATTTGCCGTTATCACACAGAGGTGCGATGGCTAAGCCAGAAAGGTGCTCAAAATGTTTCGAGCTTCGTGAGAGATTTTGTCTGTTTCTGGACAGCAAAAGGAAAGACACAACACAACGTCCGAGACGAAATGGTTTCCTGTGTGAAAGTGGCTTTCTTTCGTGTGACATTACGAGTCATCTGAATTGCAATGAACTTGCACTGCCAGGGTCGGGATCATATTCATCTCTTGATATGTACAGTACAGTGTAAGCATTTAAACCAAACTGACTCTGTGGGAGACGGCAATGCGGAAAGAAATTTGAGCCCACTTTTCCCAGCTGCCAGACCATGACAAGAGAAGCTCTCTACCAGTGCGTTCCCGAGCGCACAGTTGGCTGAATAAAATAGGTATGACTTCGCTCGTGACTTTCGAACGCCGATTTGCTACTTTGAAGCACAAAAAGCGGTTGGAACGCTTCGGTTAAACCCATTTTGCTGTTTGACGGGAAAGTCTCACCACCAACCTCCAAATGGAAGTTGAATTGACTCCAATGCAATGATGCACTGAGGGGCAAAAATATGCGGCAGTGGGGTGTGCGGATTCGCCCGTTTCCTCCCCTGACACAATGCCCCAGATGCGATCCAGGGCTCAAACGTTGTCTATGTTGGGCAGCACATACCTGGTGAACAACTGTTTTTTTGATGACCTGAACAAAACATCACACAGAAGTCGAACTTACTCTGAACACCTCCACTCAATTTCTGAGGATTTCCTCAGCTCAGGAGCCTTACCCCGAACATTGATGAACTTGTGTGGAAAAGATGGGACACCACCAAGTATCACCCTCAACCTCAAACAAGTTGAACATTACTGGTGCAATACATATTTAGGAGTGTTTACTCAGTTCAAGTTTAAAAGTTAAAGTTTAATATTTGTTTTCACTGCAATGTTACTTCTCCTTTAAAACAAAGTGTTGTTTGAATTAATAGGATTTTGCAACTTTATTTTATTGTATTTCAATCCAATTATTATTTTAAAAAAATATTTCAGTGAGTGGATTGATAGAAAATGCCCTTGTTTGAAACCCCCGGTTCTCAGTGTCCACCTTCCGTTTTGCCATTTTTGATGGGTATCTGAAAGTTAATTTTACTGTGATGCTGACGACTGCTGTGCCAATAAATATTGAAATGAAGCAGCCTACTGCTCGGTGCGTCACCGTTGCATTGTGGGAAATGTAGTATTGGTGCGTGTAAAAGATCTGCGGGCTGCCGGCTTGCTGCGGTCTGCGGGCCGGTTCTAATAATAAATCAAGATCATCCCAGGGGCCGTAAAAAACCTTCTCGCGGGCCGGATGTGGCCCGCGGGCCTTGACTCTGACATATGTGCTGTAGACCATACTATTTACTAAGAGAGTTGTCAACTATATTTTTCGTATCTGTCTATTTACCACCACAAACTGATGCTGGCACTAAGACCGCAGTCAACGAGCTGTATAGGGCCATAAGCAAACAGGAAAATACTCATCCAGAGGAGGCGCTCCTAGTGGCCAGAGATTTTTTTGCAGGAAAATTAAAAAAACGTCTTAGTTAAGTTCTACCAGCATGTCACGTGTGCAATTAGAGATGAAAAAACCTCGAGATCACCTTTACTCCACACACAGAAACGCGTATAAAGCTCTCCCTCGCCCTCCATTTGGCAAATCTGACCATAACTCTATCCTCCCGATTCCTGCTTACAAGCAAAATCTGAAACAGGAAGTAAGCTAAGCTCAATACGGAAGTGGTCCAATAAAGCGGATGCTAAGCTACAGGACTGTTTCGCTTGAGCGGACTGGAATATGTTCCGGGATTCATCCAATGGCATTGAGGAGTTTACCTCATCAGTCCCCCGGCTTCATTAATAAGTGCATCGACGACATCGTCATACGTAATATCCCAACCAGAAGCCATGGATTACAGGCAACATCCGCACTGAGCTAAGCTAGAGCTGCTGCTTTAAAGGAGCGGGACACTAATCCAGACGCTTATAAAAAATCCTGATATGCCACCAGCTCAACCTCTCCCTGACACAGTTTGTAATACCTACATGTTTCTAGCAGATCACCATAGTCCCTGTGCCCAAGAACTCCTAGGTAACCTATCTAAATGACTATAGCCCCGTAGCACTTGCATCTGTAGCCGTCAAATGCTTTGAAAGGCTAGTCATGGCTCATATCAACACCATCACCCCCGACACCCTGGACCCACTCCAATTCGCAAACTGCCTCAACAGATCCACAGATTACACAATATCTATTGCACTCCACACTGCCCTTTCCCACATGGACAAGAGGAACACCTATTTGAGAATGCTGTTCATTGACTACAGCTCAGTGTTCAACACCATACTGCCCTCCAAGCTCATCACGAAGCTAAAGACCCTGGGACTGAACACCTCCCTCTGCAACTGGACCTTGGACTTCCTGACAGGGCGCCTCCAGGTGATGAGGGTAGGCAAAAATGCATCCGCCATGCTGACCCTCAACACGGGGGCCCTTCAGGAGTGCATACTTAGTCCCCTCCTTTACTCCCTGTTCACTCACTACTGCATGGCCACACATAACTTCAACACCATCATAAAGTTTGCCGATGTGATGACGGTGGTAGGCTTGATCTCCGATGACGATGAGACAGCCTATAGGGTTGTAGAGGTCAGCCTATAGAGGTCAGAAACCTGGCAGTGTGGTACCAGAACAACAACATCTCCCTCAACGTCAGCAAGACAAAGGAGCTGATCGTGGACTATAGGAAATCGAGGGCCGAGCACGCCCCCCTTCACATTGATGGGACTCTAGTGGAGCGGGTCGAAAGCTTCAAGTTCCTCGGTGTCCACATCACTAAAGATCTATCATGTTCCACACACACCAAGACAGTCGTGAAGAGGGCATGACAACGCCTCTTCCCCCTCAGGAGGCTGAAAATATTTGGCACGGGACCTCAGATCCTCAAAAAGTTGTATATCTGCACCATTGAGAGCATATTAAATGTCCGCATCACCGCTTGGTGTGGCAACTTCTTGGCATCTGACCGCAAGGCGATACAGAGGGTAGTGTGTACAGCCTAGTACATTACTGGGGCTGAGTTCCCTGCCATCCAGGACCTCTATACCAGGCGGTGTCAGAGGAAGGCCCTAAAAATGGTCTCCAGCCACCCAAGTCATAGACTGCTCTGCAACCGCACGGCAAGCGGTACCGATGCACCAAGTCTGGAACCAACAGGACCCTGAAGAGCTTCTACCCCCAAGCCTTAACAACAAGTTTATCTTTAAAATGGTGTATAATACTTGTATGTTTGAGGAATTTTAATTATGAGATTTCTGTTGTTTGAATTTGGCGCCCTGCACTTTCACTGGCTGTTGTCAAATCGATCCCGTTAATCGATCCCGGGATTTCAGCCGTAAGAAGTTAAGACTATCTGCACTGACCCTTTTTCATACTAACATTTTTGTCTCATCACATACGCTGCTGCTACTGTTTATTATCTGTCACTTTATTCATAGTTATATGTACTGTATAAATGTACCTCAATTACCTTGTAATTCTGCACATCAACTCGGTACTGGTACCCCGTCTATATAGCCACATTTTAAATGACGTGCAATAAAGATAAAACACCAGGTAAAAATCCTAGCTGTTATTTGGTCTTGGTCGGGTACTGACCAAGACCAGACAGAGAGCACATATTACACAGGTTTTAAGGTCTCGGCACTCGCTGCCTGTGAGTTTAAGAATACATTTTAAGATTCTTGTATTGGTTTTTAAATTAATCCACGATTGTGTACCCCAATACATGTCAGGTCCCTCAGGTCCTCCGGCACTGGCCTTTTAACTATCCCAAAGCTTAAGACCAAGAGGCATGGAGAGGCAGCCTTTAGTTACTATGCCCCCAGCCTCTGGAATATCTTTTTAGCTTTGCTTTTCCTTAGGGTGCTTTTTAGTCATTCCATTTTTATTGTTATTCTTTTGTTTTTGATCCTCTTATGTTTGTTGTGTAGTAAATATTTCAGTTTTATTTTCATTGTTTTCATTCGTTTTTTTCCTGTAACGCGCATTGTGTTGCATTCCATGTCTGAAATGTGCTGCATAAATAAAGCTGGATTTGATTTGATCATTACTCATTGTGTATTTATTATGACTTTTATTGTTACCTGTTTTACTTTTCTAGTATCTCTCTAATTTCTTTCTCTCTGCATTATTGCGAAGGACACATGTTGTTTACGAAGCATGTGACAAATAATAGTTGATTTGAGACATTTATAATAAAAAAAAATCAGGACAAATGTCTCAAAATGACAGGGGCAAGGGCCACAACAACATGAGCTATTTGAAGAAACCATTGGGGTCTGAGCTCAAACACTAATCAAGGCTACAGGAGCTTTCAGCTGGCAACAAATCAATATATGTGTCCACATACATGCACACGTCACGAAGTCGGTTCCTCTCCTTGTTCGGGCGGCGTTCGGCGGTCGACGTCGGCGGTCTTCTAGCCATCGCCGATCCACTTTTCATTTTCCATTTGTTTTGTCTTGTTTTCCCACACACCTGGTTTACATTTCCCTCATTACTTGTCGTGTATTTAACCTTCTGTTCCCCCCATGTCTGTGTGTGAAATTATTTGTTGTAAGTGCTTGTGCACATTTTGACTGGTGCGCGACGGGTTTTGTACCCATATTTTGTTATTCTGGATGCCGTTGGTTTTGATAATTAAACTGCTCCGGTTATTACCCAGTTCTGCTCTCCTGCGTCTGACTTCCCTGCCACCAGTTACGCACTCCTTACAACACATTACATGCCAAGAGCATTGGTAAAGCCCAACAGTGGGCTAACCGTAATCAGTAGAAATTAATCTCGATTCAATCAAATTGAAAATAGAATTACGTTAAACATACAACAATAACTAATCAATTTAATTAAATTGGAAAAGAAAAGGCTAAATATAGATAGAATCTCTGTAGCGCCATTGTTTGCGTCTCAAATGGCACCCTTTTTCCTATATAGTGCACTACTTTTGACCAAAATGAATGCACTATATAAAGAATAATGTGCATTTAGGACACATACATAGAGTTGTTTTGAATGTGTGTGAGGCCTTTGAAAATAAGGTGGAATGTTGATTGACAGATATAGGTCGTTATCACTAAAACGTCACAATACGGTGCAGAGCATTCGATTTGGCTGCTGGGGTGCAAGGAGACCTTGACAACTACGTGCCGTTTTCATGGGATGGTTTAGTAAATGTTATAACTATTTCATTTTAATATCATCACCTCTTCAAGAGCATAGTCAGAACTATACATTTACGATTATTCCACATTTACCTCTATCAAGTAACTGCATGCTTTTCATGATCAGTAAACCTCAACTGATCATGTAGTTTCAGATACGTGAGGGTAGCCGATCCATTTGGCATGTAGCTAGCTAGCTAGCTAAGCAACTAACGTGTCATTTAGCTTGCTTCATCAGAGGTTAGGCTTTTGGAAAGAGCTTGACATTGGAAAGTCCTTGTCCTGGTTAAGTTGTCAGTCAGACTAATGTCATCACCACTATGGATGGCAAGCAAATATAGCCATCTACTTTATCTCCTGAAAGTTAGCTTGTTAACTAGCCATATGGATGTGATCTGTTATTAGATAGCTAGCCAATTTGACATGGTCCATCAATCAATGTAGGCTATCATGTCTGTCAGCAGCAATCGGGATTAAACACTCACAATGTTGAAAAGGGGATAGTGTTTGCTAACTTCGCTAGGTAGGTACGTTGGTTGGAATACATTAGGTCTACTTAACACATTATGTTTAGCCAACTGTACAAACTTTCTACCAGTAGCTTGCAAAGTAAACATTATCACCTAACAGTATATCGGCAAATGCGCCCTTCTGCTGCTTGACAGGCAGATCCCACAAAGGGTGGGAAATGAACTAAAACCACTAAACCACCACACACAGGTATGGTTCACTTTTATTTTAAATCACTCAAATATCCAATTAATGGGGGCCAATACTGAGAGATATCGTGAGACTACCCTTTGAATTTACATGACCAATTATTGATGTTTACTGATCATGAAAAGCATGCAGTTACTTGCTGTATTACGCTGATGAGAGACCTAGAGCTAAATGTGCACAATCGTTTTGCATGGAATAATCGAAAATCTGTAGTTCTGACTATGCTCTTCAAAACGTGATGGTATTACAACCAAATAGTTCATATTTATTTAACAAAACGCCACGCAGTTGTCAATGATTTTAGCGGAGCTTGGGGTCTCCATCCCCCCCAACAGGCAAATCATACACTCTGCACCTTATTGTAATGTTTTATTGATAATAACACAATAATAATAATAATAATCCTACAACCGGTAAAGCAATTTAACTGTGAGCACTGATGCTTTAGGACAGAGGTCACCAAACGGTCGATCGCGATTGACTGGTTGATCACCAAGGGATTCCTAGTTGATCGCGAAACACTTATTTTTATTTATTTAATTTTTGTACTTTTTACCCCGTTTTCTCCCCAATTGGTAGTTACAGTCTTGTCCCATCGCTGCAACTCCCGTACGGACTCAGCGTGCATGCGCACGGCCCGCCACAAGAGTTGCTAGAGCGTGATGGGACAAGAACAAACCCTCCCCTAACCCAGACGACGCTGAGCCAATTGTGCGCCGCCTCATGGGTCTCCCGGTCGCGACAGAGCCCGGGATCGAACTAGGATCTTTAGCACCTATAGACACCTGTACCATGTCAGATTGAGAGTTGAAATGTATTACATTTTGAGTTTGCATCCTAATATTACACTTTACATACATCATAGAAGACTGAACTATAACAAAACCGTTTGACAAAGAAACACCGAATTTTCGACGTTCTAAAAAAAATTATGTTGATTAATTGTGTTAATATTAATAACATTCCACCCTTGAGGCCACTAGGTCATTTGATTGCAAGAAAGGGCTACTAGAAACCGGTTGACCTGGGGGGCGCATCAAGCACATAACCACTGCACCTTATACTTCTCACACAAGTATCTGGCGTAAAGGCGATGTTCGTTTTCTTTGTTAAGTGCTCACCAGAAACAGACACCAGGATACAAAACATCTTGAATTCAAAAACTATGGAATCTCTTTTCTTGTGAGCTTTCATTTGCCATTCACAATGAGGAAAAGGCACTGCTGATTCCTCCTATCTTCCAATATCTCTAGTTAATGGAGACACTAAGAGTTTCAAAGAAAATTCTCAGCCATGGAAAAGGGGCCATATCCTGGTGAGGGGTGTGAAATTAGTTCTTTCTAGAAATCTCCCTCCTGTGTCACTGACCGCCATGCCAGCAGCTAAGCTGAATGAGAAACAGAGTAAGGTTGAACCAGCCTAAAATTATCCAGGTTAGTTCTTCAGGGACCGAGAGCAGAGAATAAGAGTCGGAGGTAGTTATACAACCACACAATCTTCTCACAGGTTTATTCATTAGGAGTGAATGAGTCTATATACAGAGCAACAGAGCATAATCTTAGATACGGATAAGAGCGCCCACGTTAAGCATTTTCTTAAGATTTTAGATTGGGAGTTAGATTGATGGAGATCCAATGTAAGTGTTCCTTTGCAAGCTTCACCTCATTTGAAGATTGATTTCATCATGAGCTCATTTGGGCTAAATGAAGCGAGCTGCGTGCATTCAAACTAAATAACATTTAAGCCCAGACGTTGAGTCATTATGTTTACTGGTGTAAAGAAAAATCAAAAACGCAAACACACACAGATGTGGTGTCTAGGCCAGGGATCTGTTAGAAGTATATGACAGAGAACACGTATTAAGCGTCTCGGAGTAGAAGTGCTGATTTAAGATCAGTTTTGCCATTTTAGATCACGATGAAGCTGGACAAGGGGAAGTTGATCCTGGATCAGCACTCCTACTCTGAGATGAATGCTTGATAAATACCCGCCCCTCAACGACTATCAGGACAATTTCCTATGGGGAATACATTAACCTTAACATTAACCTTAACGACACTGCCTTCTGTTCATCCACACATGTTTGTGTTGTGTATGCCACTGTACACGATTCTTGCCAAAGGCCAAATGAATAAAGCCTCAACATTTCCCCCCTCACTCTATGTCATTAACATTCATAGCTAGATTCAAAGTAAATGTAGGAGCATACAGAGGCAATTCATTCTATACTCTACTGTATATATAACCATGAGAACTTGATTGAGAGACATAGGTTCTGTTGAGGTGCTGTGTGATCAAAAAAAACTAGAAATATTTGTAATTTCTTTCCATTTTATTAATGTTTTGCCCTAAGAACTTTGTGCTTCTCTCACACTTGACTCGTCAGCTATGTTTGAGCTGAATGTACAGTGCCTTCGGAAAATATTCAGACCCCTTTGACTTTTTCCACATTTTGTTACGTTACAGCCTTATTCTAAAATGAATTTAAAAAAAATAATCCTCAGCAATCTACACACAATACTCCATAATGACAAAGCGAAAACAGGTTTTTAAACATTTTTGCAAATTTATGAAAAGAAATCTATATATACTGTAGAGTGCATTCGGAAAGCATTCACACCCCTTGACTTTTTCCACATTTTGTTACGTTTTTAGAAATGTTCGAAAACAGAAATACCTTATTTACAGAAGTATTCAGACCCTTTGCTATGAGACTCAAAATTGAGCTCAGGTGCATCCTGTTTCGATTGATCATCCTTGAGGTGTTTCTACAACTTGATTGGAGTCCACCAGGTAAGGTAATTTCAATTGATTGGACATGATTTGGAAAGGCACATACCTGTCTACATAAGGTCCCACAGAGCAAAAACCAAGCCATGTGGCTGAAGGAATTGTCCATAGAGCGCCGAGACAGGATTGTGTCGAGGCACAGATCTGGGGAAGTGTACCAAAACATTTCTGCAGCATTGAAGGTCCCCAAGAACAGTGGCCTCCATCATTCTTAAATGGAAGAAGTTTGGAACAACCAAGACTCTTCCTAGTGCTGGCCGCCCGGCCAAACTGAGCAACCGGGGTACAAGGGCCTTGGTCAGGCAGGTGACCAAGAACCCGATGGTCACTCTGAAAGAGCTCTAGAGTTCCTCTGTGGAGATGGGAGAACCTTCCAGAAGCCACTCCTCAGTAAAAGGCACACGACAGCCCGCTTGGAGTTTGCCAAAAGGCACCTAAAGACTCTCAGACCATGAGAAACAAAATTCTGGTCTGATGAAACCAAGATTGAACTCTTTGGCCTGAATGCCAAGCGTCACGTCTGGAGGAAACCTGGCACCATCCCTATGGTGAAGCATGGTGGTGGCAGCATCATGCTGTGTGGATGTTTTTCAGCGGCAGGGACTGGGAGACTAGTCAGGATCGAGGGAGCAAAGTGCAGAGAGTTCCTTGATAAAAACCTGCTCCAGAGCACACAGGACCTCAGACTGGGGCGATGGTTCATCTTCCAACAGGACAACGACCCTAAGCACACAGCCAAGACAACGCAGGAGTGGCTTCAGGACAAGTCTTTGAATGTCCTTGAGTGTCCCAGCCAGAGCTCAGACTTGAACCCAATCGAACATCTCTGGAGAGACCATAAACTGGCTGCGCAGCAACGCTCCCCATTCAACCTGACAGAGCTTGAAAGGATCTGTAGAGAGGAATGGGAGAAACTCCCCAAATACAGGTGTGCCAAGCTTGTAGCATCATACCCAAGAAGACTTGAGGCTGTAATCACTGCCAAAGGTGCTTCAACATAGTACTGAGTAAAGGGTCTGAATACTTATGCAAATGTGATATGTCAGCTTTTTATTTTTAATACATTTGCTCAGGCCCTATGGGCCCTGGTCAAAAGTAGTGCACTATAAAGGGAATATGGTGCTATATGGGATGCAGGCTTAGTTTCCCCCCGGTAGTGATGAAAAGCAATGAGTGCTTTAGAATAGTGTGTGTGAGTCGATACCATCACTGAAGGGCTGCTGTATAATGAGGGTGGTGGGCGGTTGGTTGATTGTCACTTCTCAGAATAGAACCCTTTGAAGCTGGCTGGCTTACCATTAGCGCAGAACTCGTAACGTGTACAGAGCTCATCCTCGAACAGGCAACCTGAAACAGAGAAAGAAATGCAAACTTAGAACACAATTTACAACACATCACAATCATTCTCAAAGGACATTACACTTTCAAATCAAAGGTTGCCAGACGTTTTCAGACCTCTAGCAGTCTAATGCATGATGAAACCACATCCCACAACATCGGTTGTTTAGATTGAGCTATATGCCTCCACCCCGAATGAATGGAAAAGATAAGCACAGAATAAAATAAAAACAGGAAATTAGACAGTGCACATTTTTTCCATTCATTTGGGATTAGCTGGATCTGCACATTAGTCCACTTTTTAAGACTGAATGTATCTGAAAAATATTCATTTGTAAGTGAAATATCAACTTAGCAAAGCACAAGTTTTAATTGACTAAACTATTAAACAAGTTCCCTGACATTTTGTCCAAAAGGTTAATGCGTCATTAAAGAATTGATCTGATCAATAAAGTCTTGGTGTCTGATCACATTCATCAAAGTCTCCTTACTACAGAGAAAGGGGCAAATCAAAAAGTCAGCCAGTCAGGCAGTAAGTCATTATTTAATCCACACACATCATTTTTTTTTTAAATAGAACATTAACAACAACACTGACGGCATAGGCTACATCAAGTCCCTTTTAGGAGTAGGCTACAGAGGCACACAGCACCATGATACACCACTGCACTGTGCCTTTAGTTTTAAGCATGACCTCTACGCCAGTGTGTTTCATAAGCGCCAGCTGCCAGCCAAATACTACACTCATAGAAAAAAAAGGGTTCCAAAAGGGTTCTTCGGCTGTCCTCGTAGGAGAACTCTTTTGGGTTCCAGGTAGAACCCTCTGTGGAAAGGGTTTTACATGGACACTAAAAGGGTTAAACCTGGAACCAAAAGGGCTTCTTCAAAGGGTTCTCCTATGGGGACAGCCAAAGAACCCTGTTATGTTCTAGATAGCACATTTTTTTCTAAAAGTGTACTTAATTGACTTTAACAATTTTGGGTGCATCAGTGCCACCAAATTTGATTTTGTGCACCACCCTGTCTGACACCTTTTTTCATTACACTGGCTACTTCAGATGATCAGGAACACACTGTAATGCCCAATGGTACCGCTATCTATCACCAATTAGCCAGAGTCCTTCCTCTGTCCTGTCTGGGTCTAATATCCCAGGTCCACGGGCAATGTTCTTCCCCTATATAATTATTAATGAACATTAATGCTGACTGAGCGAGGCTGGGTGTTCTTGTTCCAGACTGATAAATGAACAGATGGCTGGAGCTTCTGGGTTACAGGTCCTGGTGGTCATATTTCACACTGAAGACACAGGGATCAGACTTTGCATTTAAATATTTTGAATGAATTTGTATCTTATTAACACATGGTTCTAGGTAGCTATTTGTGTAGGTAGCTATCAAGTAAACACAATGATATCAAAGTGCAGAGATTACCACTGCTATCAACTCTCATCTACCCCGGTGAACATCCACCATGTATATGTCTGAGACCGAGAGGTAGAGTTGCAAAATTCCATTCCAGCCATTACTATAAGCCTGTCCTCCAATTTAAAGTGCCACTAGCCACCGCTGGTGTGTAACTGTGGTCTGCTCAGGGTTTCTGCTTACGTGACGTGGAACAATTTCATGGTAGACATCATCAGAATGATCTAAACACTATGACACTGTCTACAATTACTTTCTCTCGGTGTTCAGGACCCCAGGCGCAGCTGTTGGCGAGCGTAAGCTAGCCAGACACAGGCCTGTCCTCTGGCTGGCAGATTTATACTGGGATGCTAAAGTGGCCTTGTGTCCACGTGAGGAGAGGAGAACATTGCTGCTGCAAAATACGTCCCACTCCCAGAGGAAAAGAGGAGGTCATTTGACGACTCTTGACTTGTCGAATCCCAGGGTGGCCCTATGGGCCCTGGTCAAAACTAGCGCACTATGAAGGGAATAGAGTGCCATTTGGGATGCAACTATGTACAGAGAGTCATTGATTATTGGTTTCTATTGTAATTAAAGGGTGGTTTGGGATTGGAGCAGAGCACAATTTTGAACAGAACATTAATTTCCCACAATCCAATGTGGGAATACTTTTCAAGAGGACCTACATTCGTAGACAGTGTCTGCCTGGGCCATATCACGACACAACCTCAATAGCTCGGGGGTAGTCAGGTGTAGCGCACAAAGGCAGTGTGACGTCAACAGCTGAATCCTCCGTGTCATTGGTTCGGGATTGGAACAATGCAAACTTATGAACAGAACCTTTACTTCCAGTTAAATATTTGGAAAATCCATTCTGAGAATACTTGTCAAGAGGACCTATTTGTAGGCAGTGTGCCACATCACGACACAACATCAATAGCCCCTATGGGCACACAAAGGCAGTGTGACGTCAACAGATGAATCCAGATGAACACAGGATATTCCTCAGTGATGGCCCATCGCACTGAGTCACACCACTCTGTCCTTTTATCACTTTCTCTTTCTTTCTCTCACTCTATTTATCACCTGCAATGGTCGAAGGCAAGCGCACCCAGATGACCCTGTTGGACAGAGGTGCGCGGTTCGCGGCGGTGCATGCCTAATGGACTGAGTTCGGGGGAGAAGCCTTGGACAGACAGTACTTTAATGACTGCCTACAGATGTGAGCAGTCTATTAATCCCTCTACTGAAAGGAGAGAGAGAGAGAGAGAGGCAGAGAGATGATAAAGCATTACATGATGACCATTGTAATTGTGAGAATGAAATATATTAAAAAGCTTTCCAGACAGGCCTCCAGAGTGGTCTATGGCACTGCATCGCAGTGTATGTTTGATCCCAGGCTGTCATTAACGGCCCATGACCAGAAGTACCATAGGGTGGTGAACAATTGGCCCAGAATTGTCCGGGTTAGGGGAGGGTTTGGCCGGTGGAGCTTAACTTGGCTCATCGCGCTCTAGCGACTCCTTGTGGCGGTCCGGGCGGCTGTAGGCTGACTTCGGTCATCAGTATAATGGTGTTTCCTCCTACTGTACACATTGGTGCAGCTGGCTTCCGGGTTAAGCGAGCGGGTGTTAAGAAGCGCAGTTTGGCGGGTCATGTTCCGGGGGACGCGTGACCCGACTTTCGTCTCTCCCGAGCCCGTTGGGGAGTTGCAGCGATGAGACAAGATCGTAATCATGAAATTGGGGGTGAAACCACCTATTAAAGAGAAGTTATTAGACAGACATTGCTTGTTCAAGTTTCTTGGGTTTATTTCTGATACACATCATTAAAAACATTTCCTTAATGTTCTCTAGGCCAATTTGATTAGTCACACAATGCACACTTTCCCGGGGATGTGAGGGCTACGTTGGCCTCCAAATTGCGTCTGCTTGGGGTAATGAATTCTTCTTTGTGTCAGCAGAATAGCTATTTAATAGTCATGGGAGTGGCATTTCACAAAGGGACATAATCACAAAACTATTATGTAGCTCTGCTTTCAGGGACAAACACACTCACAGACACACGCACGCACACACACGCACGCACCCACACAGTTTTTCTCTCTCACACCAAATGTCTCCAGCTGTCCATATATTTAAAAGCCTGAGGAATATGACTGTTACTCAACTGTCAGGTGCCTGGGAAATGGCACCCGAGGCTTCCCTTAGCCCCTCCATACTCCATCTCCAACATCTCAACCTCCCACAATGTTGAAAACCCTACAGACTGAACCAACTTCTTAAAGCGTCTCAGAGTAGGAGTGCTGATCTAGGATCAGGTCCCCCCTGTCTATGTAATCATACGCGGTGTGATCAAGTTTTGTAAATACTGACCCATATCCCTTTGAAATGTTGCTTCAGTGCTTCAGGACTCTCAACCAACCATGGGATGGCCTCTTCATCGTGCTCCTCACCCCTCGGCAATTACTGTCAGTCCACTCAACTTTACCACCTAAACACTCCGCCATCTACTTCATTCATTACGTTGTCTGTGAGGGCTTGTCAGCTCTCAATATTAATTAATGCCTTCAATTTAATGAAGTGTCCGCCGTGTGTGTGTGTTGGTGGTGGTTGGTCAGATAGTACTGAGTGAGAGTAAGGCGGGCAGGACGACGAATTGATAACGCCACGTTTCCACTCCTGGACGCGGTGGTGGTGGAGATGATTAAAACGGTCTTTTAATTAAAATGCAATCAGTGAGGATGATGTTGAGGACCTCAGGACAAAAAAATTGTAAATGGGTCCTGTTGTCGTCATCAGGTATCTGAGGAGAGAAACTCTTCAGAGAGAAACTCATATCTAAATTAACTAACCACATTACAACGCATGGCTATTTGAAGAGGTTATTTCCAAAACGCTATATCCACCAATTTTTTACATTTCGTTAAAAAAAAAAAAATCTGAAATGATTGCTTATGGGTACCTTCATGTGTGTGTAAAATATGACTGTTCTCAGAAGATAGATCATAGATGTGTTTGAAAATGTGTTTACTGTATGTCAATTGTTAAGCTGGAATAGAATGTCCGTCTCCTGTAAATTTGACTGTGATATGTGGTTGTCTCACCTAGCTATCTTAAGATGAACACACTAACTGTAAGACACTCTGGATAAGAGCATCTGCTAAATGACTAAAATGTCAAACGTAAATGCTTTACATACAAATATCATATTACTGTATTGAATTATAAAAATAAAATGTATCATTTGTACAATTATATTAAAAAAAAGCTGTATTTATTTGTTCAATTTGACTGTCTAAAACCTAGCAGTACTACTTATTTCTCCAAGAGTGTGATGGATATATGCGTTTTGCAAAAAAACATGATTATTTGTCTCTCTGATATGAAACCATCAAGTGATAGATTTTAAACAAATACATGTCGGTCAATGAACAACCTTCTCCAAATGCTGGCCCATGTTGACTCCAATGCTTCCCACAATTGTGTCTTGTTGCCTGGATGGCCTTTGGATGGTGGACCATTCTTGACACACAAGGGAAACTGTTGAGCGTGAAAGACCCAGCAGCATTGCAGTTCTTGACACAAACCGGTGCGACTGGCACGGACCACCATACCCCATTGAAAGGGACTTAAATCTTTTGTCACCCTCTGAATGGCACACATACACAATCCATGTCTCAATTGTCTCAAAGCTTAAAAATCCTTCTTTAACCTGTCTCCTCCGCTTTATCTAAACTGATTGATCTGTCCCCAATACAAATTGACGTGCCACTATAACCACATAGGAGATAAATTGGTACAGCATTCTCACTCAAGGGTGCAACAAATATAGCCTCTTAAAATGCACGCCGCAAAATATGTTAATAAGCCAGGAACAACAATACCCTGCACACAGTAGTGGTCAAAGGGTTTTTGGCACTCCAAAGATACAGTACGCTACTGTATTCTGTGAGATGGAATTACAGCACCATTCTAAACACAGCAATTATTTGCCCCGCCCACAACATTTCCCCTCAATGCACCATGATTTACAGTATGCTGCAGTAAAAATGTTCAGAGTATTTTACGGTCGGTAATACCAAACATTACTTTATAATTTAGTTTTCCATTACAGTGTAAGTGAAAGAAAAATATACCTCACACTCTAGAAGTAGTCTCCGCATTTAGGAGTAGTCTCTGCATGTGTATGAATCCTCACCAGGGGTCTCGGGGTTCTCACTACGTGGCAAAATGGTATCCGCATTCTCCCAGTCTTGACTGCTAGCACACCGACTACATCAAGGACTGATCCATCAGGTTACCATGGTGAGGCCAGCCCTAGACTATAATAAGCATCCATCTTTGGAACTCCTCCACCACACCAAATGGATAGCGGTTCAAACCACACTGATTGGGTTGTGTTGCTTTCGTTTTTATTGCGAATGAGCAAACTTTGACAAGAGTGACTGACTCATTTGACTGACTTTACTCATTCTTACCAGGCTCCGACATAGCTTGTGATGATCCAACACATGACAGTTCAGCGTTACGTTATTACAGCCTAATGCAAAATGAATTTGCTGAATAGAATGGGCTTTAACTACAGGTAGGATGAATGTAGCAGCTGATGCTAAATATAGCTAGAGCCGGGTGACCTGATTTGCATTGATATGTGGAGGATCAAGAAGATCTGAACCAGACTACGGTGTCCACATTAGGACAGCGGCAGCCTCAGCAGGACTTCTTTCTATCTTTTTTTCTAGAGTGTGTATGAGCTGTATAATTTAATGCACATCAATAACACATTGTCACCTGTTTAGGCAGCACAATGACGTATTGTCGTACACAGCAAATTCTCCAATGTAAGAAAACATAATAAAACTAAAACAGAGGGTTAAATCAACACTGAAAGTGTTGAGTCTATCGACCCATTTAGACACCGGAACAGTGCTAAATTAACACTGATTAGTGTAAAGCCTTATTCAAATATGTCCCAGAGTGCCTTGCCTTTCGAGTAAATTGTAGAGATACCACCCATAATTGCATGTGTTAGTGACAGAGACATGCTTGTTGCACTCATACATTTTTGGTACTGTGGACTTCACCAAGTGACATCCTAAGCGAATGTCATCATTAAATTGCTTTATATTTAAACTGGAACAAAACATTTCAGTAACAAGTGCAAAAAAAACAACTAACTGATTGGATTAGTTTAGAAACATTCATGTTATTTATCTTTGTGTAGCATAAGATTAATGAATCAATGCACAGACATAGATATTGAAAGAAACAATTCTAAAGATTAACCTGCAATAGAGCATGCTGGAGAAAATGATAATGATTGGCATGGTTTTGGTTCAAAGTGATGTTTGTGAGTTTCGGGTTCATGTAAAACTAGACCCTCAAAACAAGGCCTTATGGAATACGTATGGTATTGTGTTAAATATATCTATATTCTTTTATGATAACATATTTGCTTAGGATTTCACTTGAAGTCCATAGGAACTAAAATGGATGAATGCAACAACCAATACTCTGTCACACTGTAAAACATTTCCCTTAAAATGTACAGTAACTTACTGGAAGAAATGGCCAGTAAGTTACTGTAATTGATGTTATAGTACAGCTACTGTAATCCATTTTACGGTAATCCATTTTACATTACCAAAATGTTACTGTAATCTAATTTACATTATATTACTGGAATTACACATGCAGTTACATATTACCCAGTGGTCTTTGTAAGTTTTCATTTTTAAATTTAGATTTTGGTCATTTAGCGAGCATTCTTGTCCTCAGCAACTTAGTCAGTGCATTCAACCAAGGTTGATAAAAATAAAATAAAAACATCACAGTCATGGCAAGTAAAACTTTTCTGTAACCGTTACTGAAAAGGGTGTCGTAGTTAAGGTTTATTGGTCTTCAAAATAATTGCAATTACAACAAGATATCTTATGACATGTCTCTGATTATCTCTGGATAGTGCCAATACAATACAGTGATATGGACGGTAACTTGATGCCAGAGCAACAAAACACAGTACATAAAGTAAAAGTGACTATTAAACTTTAAGTAAAAAAATCCACCTTTTGTGGGCAAAAGGTGGTTTAGCCCCCTCAGTTTTAGTTTTATGTCTCTATATAAAAATAGCAAAAAAAAGTTCAAATGATTGACTGACAGGTTGGTGAAAATTCTGTATCTTCGGACAAAGGACAGAGCACGCCGCGGTGTGTGTAGGGGGGCTATGGATAGGTATAACTCCTTTAGGTTACCATAAAAAGTGGGAAAGAATGCTTCTCATCTGTGGTAGGCTAAGTGAATAACGTAATACGCTTCAGCCTGTAATATTTGACTTTGATTTCGGCAGCGTGTGGACGAGCGGTTTGCTGATCTCAACGTTGTGAACAGAGTGCCCACTGGTGGCGGGGGGTTATGGTATGGGCAGGCATAAGCTACAGACAATGAACACAATTGCATTTTATCGATGGCAATTTGAATACACATAGATACCGTGACGAGATACTGAGGCCCATTGTCGTGCCATTCATCCGCCGCCATCACCTCATGGTACAGCATGATAATGCATGGCTCCATGTCGCAAGGATCTGTACACAATTCTGAAGCTGAAAATGGCCCAGTTCTTCCATGGAATACATACTCACCAGACATGTCACCCATTGAGCAGGTTTAGGAGGCACTGGATCGTCGTGTACAACAGAGTGTTCCAGTTCCCACCAATATCCAGCAACTTCGCACAGCCATTGAAGAGGAGTGGGACAACATTCCACAGGCCACATAAGGGCGGGGTCAAGTTTGCCGTTGGAGCTGCTTCACTCACATATGTCTCACGTCCCATCACTACAGAGTTTAGTTAGCTTCTTAGGTAGCTGTAAAAAAGCGTTAGTGTTATTAGCCTTAGACTATTTAGCTAGCTCGATCCAGCTAATCTGCCACTGCCACGATGGATATCAGAAATAGGCTTAGCCAAAGTACCCGAAGAAAGCCAAAGGAGAGCAATGAGCAGCAGCAGCTGCCGAGCTCCAGCTCGCTCCACGTGCAGAGCCTACCCACCCTTCCACAAGCGCCGCCTGGATAATGGCTCCACAGCCCCCTCCACCCCCGACTGTTCCTGACGATCTGGGAATAGAGGAGGCAGCCAAGACTAGACTAGAACCCTGCCCTAGCCACAGGTTTTCTGTTGTAATGTTACGTTTGATACCGGAGCTCTGAGGCATGGGTCGAAATCACTAAGCAGTGTGCTTCGAAGTAGTGTGCCGGTGCCTGTATCATTTTATCAGAAGCATGTGATCAATGATGCTGAAGCTTTGTTTAGTCAAACAATCACCTGATTGGTTTGGTATTGGTTTGGTATTTATAATAATTTGGCTGCTCTAAATTATTTTGACCAGCAGGTCAGCAGTGTACACTGTGTTGATCAAAATTAACCTATTTTCGCCTCGATTGGATGGAAAACCTTAATGCTGCAGGAAGCTTCAATTCTTTATTACTAGTTTTCTGTCCAAAAACATTAATTTAACAGCAACTAGTTCATAGGAAGAGAGTGGCTGGAATATTTGGTTACTACAGATGCGCCATTTTGTTTCCCATGTCGAAAGTTCTGTGTTGGGTTCCATGCTAACATAGACAAGGCCTTCACCAAGCTGGGTATTCTGACTGGAAGCATGCTTTGATTTTACCAAAGAATTCGCTAGGCACGCATCAAGCAAAGAGCATTTGAAAATGCACTGCACAGTAGGGAAAAAAACAAGTTGAAAGTGCTATGGGAACATTTGTGTCAACACTTATTAATGATGGGCAGCTGGCAAGAAATCGCATGTATTTGTTGGCGATTGTGGACATTATTGAGTTCCTTGTTTCAAACCAGCAACTATTGAGGGGGACATTGGATGCGATAAAGTCAAGAGGGGAGGGGGGCAGGGGACTTTTCTGTCTATGATAGAATATACTCTCTGAAAAGACAAGGAACTTGCCAAGGTGTTTTAGCACCATACCCAACAATGCCACATACATGAGTGGGGTGTCCAAAAATAAAATCAAAATACAATTTTATTAGTCACATGCGCCGAATACGACAGGTGTAGACCTTACAGTGAAATGCTTACTTACGAGCCCCTAACCAACAGTGCAGTTTCAAAAAATACGGATAAGAATAAGAGATAAAAGTAACAAGTAATTAAAGAGGCGCAATAAAAAATAACAATATATACAGGGGCGTGCTGGTACAGAGTCAATGTGTACGGGGGCACCGGTTAGTTGAGGTAGTATGTACATGTAGGTAGAGTTAATTCAAGTGACTATGCATAGATGACATCAGAGAGTGGCAGTGGTGTAGAAAGGGGGGGGGGCAATGTGAATAGTCCGGGTAGCCATTTGACTAGATGTTCAGGAGTCTTATGGCTTGGGGGTAGAAGCTGTTTCGAAGCCTCTTGGACCTAGACTTGGCGCTCCGGTACTGCTTGCGATTTTCCAACCAAAGAGAGGAGTCACAAAAAGCTGAAATATTGATAAAATGAATCACTAACCTTTGATATTCTTCATCAGATGACACTCCCGGGACAACATGTTACACAATACATGTATGTTTGTTCGATCAAGTTCATATTTATATCCAAAAACCTCAGTTTACATTTTGCTTTGCCTCCAAAACATCCCGTGAATTTGCACAGAGCCACATCAAATCACAGAAATACGCACAATAAACATTGATAAAAGATACAAGTGTTATTCACAGATTTAAAGATATGCTTCTCCTTAATGCAACCGCTGTGTCAGATTTCAAAAAAACTTTACGGAAAAAGCAAACCATGCAATAATCTGAGTACGGCGCTCAGAGACCAACACAACCCAAGAAGATATCCGCCATGTTGGAGTCAACATAAGTCAGAAATAGCATTATAAATATTCACTTACMTTTGATGATCTTYGTCAGAATGCACTCCCAGGAATCCCAGTTCCACAATAAATGTTTGATTTGTTCCATAAAKTTCATCATTTATGTCCAAATACCTCCTTTTGTTAGCGCGTTTGGTAAACAAATCCAAACTCACGATGCGCGTGCAAGTCCAGCGGAAAGTACGGACGAAAAGTCCAAAAAGTTATATTACAGGTCGTAGAAACATGTCAAACTACGTATAGAATCAATCTTTAGGATGTTTTTAACATAAATCTTCAATAATGTTCCAACCGGAGAATTCCTTTGTCTTCAGAAAAGCAAATGGAACAGAGCTCGCTCTCACGTGAACGAGCGTCACGAGCTCAAAGCATTCTGCCAGACCTCTGACTCAATCCCCTCTCATTCCCCCCTCCTTTATAGTAGAAGCATCAGACAAGGTCCTAAAGACTGTTGATATCTAGTGGAAGCCTTAGGAAGTGCAACATGACTCATATCCTACTGTATCTTTAGGGAATGAGTTGAAAAACGACCAACCTCAGATTGCCCACTTCCTGTTTGGATTTTTTCTCAGGTTTTGCCTGCCATATGAGTTCTGTTGTACTCACAGACATCATTCAAACAGTTCTAGAAACTTCAGTGTTTTCTATCCAAATCTACTAATAATATGCATATATTAGCAACTGGGACTGAGTAGCAGGCCGTTTACTCTGGGCACTTTTCATCCAAAAGTGAAAATGCTGCCCCCTATCCATAAGAAGTTAAACAGCATGATCATTACACAGGTGCACCTTGTGCTGGGGACAATAAAAGGCCACTCTAAAATGTGCAGTTTTGGCACACAACACAATGCCAAAGATGTTTCAAGTTTTGAGGGAGCGTGCATTTGGCATGTTGACTGCTGGAATGTCCACCAGAGCTGTTGTCAGCTAATGTATTGTTAATTTCTCTACCGTAAACCGCCTCAACGTAATTTTTGAGAATTTGGCAGTACGTCCAATCGGCCTCACAACCATCAGACCACGTTTAACCATGCCAGTCCAGGACGTCCTCATCCGGCTTCTTCACCTGCGGGATCGTCTGAGACCAGCCACCTGGACAGCTGACAAAACTGTGGGTTTGCACAACCGAAGAATTTCTGCAAAAACTGTCAGAAACCGTCTCAGGGAAGCTCATATGCGTGCTCGTCATCCTCACCAGGGTTTTGACCTGACTGCAGTTTGGTGTTGTAACCGACTTCAGTGGGCAAATGCTCACCTTCGATGGCCATTGGCATGCTGGAGAAGTGTCCTCTCACGGATGAACCCTGGTTTCAACTGTACCGGGCAGATGGCAGCGTGTGGATGAGCGGTTTGCTGATCTCAACGTTGTGAACAGAGTGACACTGGTGGCGGGGGGTTATGGTATGGGCAGGCATAAGCTACGGACAATGAACACAATTGCATTTTATCGATGGCAATTTGAATAAACATAGATACCGTGACGAGATACTGAGGCCCATTGTCGTGCCATTCATCCACCGCCATCACCTCATGGTAGAGCATGATAATGCCTGGCTCCATGTCGCAAGGATCTGTACACAATTCTGAAGCTGAAAATGGCCCAGTTCTTCCATGGAATACATACTCACCAGACATGTCACCCATTGAGCAGGTTAGGAGGCACTGGATCGTCGTGTACAACAGAGTGTTCCAGTTCCCACCAATATCCAGCAACTTCGCACAGCCATTGAAGAGGAGTGGGACAAACATTCCACAGGCCACAAATCAATAGCCTGATAATCTCTATGCGAAGTCAAGGTATTGGAGTGGCCATCACAAAGCCCTGACCTCAATCCTATAGAACATTCTGTGGCAGAAACTGAAAAAGTGTGTGCGAGCAAGGAGGCCTACAAACCTGACTCCGTTACACCAGCTCTGTCAGGAGGAATGGGCCAAAATACACCCAACTTATTGTGGGAAGCTTGTGTAAGGCTACCCGAAATGTTTGACCCAAGTTAAACAATTTAAAAGGCAATGCTACCAAATACTAATTGAGTGTATGTAAACTTCTGACCCACTGGAAATGTGATGAAAGAAAATAAAGCTGAAATAAATCATTCTCTCTTACTAATATTTCACATTTTAAAATAAAGTGGTGATCCTAACTGACCTAAGACAGGGAATTTTTACTTTAACTTCCTGACTGATGTCTTGAGATGTTGCTTCAATATATCCACATAATTTTCCTTCTCATGATGCCATCTATTTTGTGAGGTGCACCAGTCCCTCCTGCAGCAAAGCACCCCCACAACATGATGCTGCCACCCCCGTGCTTCACGGTTGGGATGGTGTTCTTCGGCTTGCAAGCATCCCCTTTTTCCTCCAAACATAACGATGGTCATTATGGCCAAACAGTTCTATTTTTGTTTCATCAGACCAGAGGACATTTCTCCATGTGCGGTTGTAAACCGCTTTTTTATGGTGGTTTTGGAGCAGTGGCTTCTTCCTTGAGGAGCGGCCTTTCAGGTTATGTTGATATAGGACTCGTTTTACTGTGGAATATGATACTTTTGTACCTGTTTCCTCCAGCATCTTCACAAGGTCCTTTGCTGTTGTTCTGGGATTGATTTGCACTTTTCGCACCAAAGCACGTTCATCTCAAGGAGACAGAACGAGTCTCCTTCCTGAGCTGTATGACGGCTGCGTGGTCCCATGGTGTTTATACTTGCGTACTATTGTTTGTGCAGTGAGACGTGGTACCTTCAGGCATTTGGAAATTGCTCCCAAGGATGAACCAGACTTGTGGAGGCTTGGCTGATTTCTTTTGATTTTCCATGATGTCAAGCAAAGAGGCACTGAGTTTGAAGGTAGGCCTTGAAATACATCCACAGGTACACCTCCAATTGACTCAAATGATGTCAATTAGCCCTATCAGAAACTTCTAAAGCCATGACATCATTTTCTGGAATTTTCCAAGCTGTTTAAAAGGCACAGTAACTTAGAGTATGTAAACTTCTGACCCATGAAATTGTGAATAATTCTGTAAACAATTGTTGGAAAAATTACTTGTGTCATGCACGAAGTAGATGTCCTAACCGACTTGCCAAAACTATAGTTTGATAACAAGAAATTTGTGGAGTGGTTGAAAAACGAGTTTTAGTGACTCCAACCTATGTGTATGTAAACTTCCGACTTCAACTGTATATTCATTATCAAAACGGCCTTGCTTTATTTAGTGTGTAGGGTGCTGTCCATTGTGCTGATACAGCGCAGCGCCAACCTGTCACTTCAAAAGCACTCAATCAATGGTTTCAGAGTCTCTGCATTTGAACTTTATGTTTATTGTGATATAGTGTATAAGCCACACTATAGGCTACCAAACTGGCTGGGGTTACAGGGCAAAACAGATCAAATGGACATGGGTAAATATTCAACCATTAACAGGTTTAATACCACTCTGATCTGTTCTCTCTATATATTTAATTGTTAACGAACCACTACCACATACCAATTAAATCGGTGCATCACTCTCAAGTATAGCTTCTTTACAAGGCTTCCCTTGTAAAATATGTTAATGCATGAGAAACAACAATACCATGTACCCCCTAGCTCCAAAAATGTGGTATGGTTCTGTATTCTTAATTACAGTAAATGTATGGCAGCAATTGGCCAGTAAATTACTGTAGAGTTTCAGGACAAGGTTTGTAGAATTCCTAAAATACAGTATATTACCGTATTATGTGTGGGTACAGCATTCTCACTCACAGATGCAACAAATAGCGTCTTACAAGGTACGCCTTAAAATATGTTAATGAACCAGAGACTCTTCCCCGCCCACAACATTTTTTCCCACAATGTGCCATAATTAATACTGTAAAACACATTTATGGTATTCTACTTTAGTTTATACATGGCCAACAGTGCACACAAAAAATACAATTATGGCTGGTAACTCTACAATTTACTAGAATGCAAGGCTCTCAGGGAAGTATTGGAATAAGGCTTTACACTAAGGCAGGGCTCTCCAACCCTGTTCTTTGGAGAGCTACCGTCTTGTAGGTTTTGACTCTGACCCTAATTTAGCACACCTGATTCTAATAATTACATGGTTGATAAACTGAATTAGGATAGTTACAACTGGGATTTGAGCGAAACCCTACAGGAGGGTAGCTCTCCAGGAACAAACGTTGGAGAGCGCTGCACTAAGCAGTGTGCTAATTTAACACTGTTCCGGTGTCTATATGGGTCCACAGACTCAACATTTTCAGTGTTGATTTAACATTCAGTGTTAATTTGTTTGCTTTTTTAACACTGGAGAATTTGCTGTGTAAAATATGCCAACTATGATTCCTCTGCTAAATAAATGCCTTACAGCACTAACATATAAACTGGACAGATTTCAATGAATGGAAATAGCTCAAACGGAAATGTGTCTACTGAAACCTTACAGGTACCACCTCAGGTGTTTCTCTGGAAACAGGCTATTAGCACACAGATGGTGTTTCCAAATCCATTAAATTCACAGTATGTAAAAACCAGTGCTCTAGATAAGTCCTCACGCCTTGAGCACCACAATCTCCGCAGCTGTTTGGCAAAGAGAGGCGCTCCCCCAAGATGCCCCCCTGGCTGCTTCATTACTGACAGCATGTTCTGTGTAAGGTACACACAATCACCTTCAGATCACATCTGCACTGCATGTTTGTAACATAACACACTCTCAGAAAAAAAGGTATGGTTAGTGTACAGTAGTAATGTACCTTCAGGAGGTACACACTTAATCGCGTACTGTTCAGTACCTTTTAGGGTATGTGGATAATCTAGTTTATGGCAAAAATATTTTACCCAATATTTTGAATATAAAAAGGTACAATCCATTAAAAAACCACAACCTTCATTATCATATTGCAGGTTGATTTTCAGAATTGTTTGTTTCAATGTGTGTTTTTGCATGCACATTGATTGATTGATTTTATGCTACACAAAGATAAATAGCATGCCTTTTTCTAAACTAATCCAATCTGTTAGAAGTTTAATTTATTCCACACGTTACTGAGATAGTTGTTCCCACTTGGATGGTTTAGGTATTGTCATTCCAATGCAGGTTGCAAGTGATTAAAAGTAAAGAAAAATGTGGATATCCTAACTCTGACTGAATTCCAAAAGGAATTACATATCACTTTGCATGCCAACACACAATGTGACTTGCTTGATGTGGCCTGCAAACCAGGAGTTTCAGACTACTATGTTGGGGTAAAAATAGATTGTCAAAGTATGGCCTTATGTAATGTATTGTCATAAACAGTTTTATTTCAATTAATATTCACTTAGGCACTCAACTGGAAGGCTACAGGACTGAAGGTCCATGATTGCAACAACCATGTCTCTGTCAAGAGCAAACACAGTCATGCGCGGTACTGGGAACGCGGCACCTTGGAAATATGCAAATCGGACTTTACAGCCTACAGTGTTAAAACAATACCCCCCAAAACATTTTGAAGGTACATTTTTGCCACTTAAAAGGAACAAACAGCTTTTTTTCACTATTGTGGTAGCCTAAAGAGGCAAATTTGCACCTTCTGCAAAGTAAGCTTTTGTACCTGTACCTCTACACTAGTGGCTCTTTTAGGGTACGAACTGCAAGGGTACAATTATAGTGCCTTCAGAAAGTATTCATACCTGTCACGACTTCAACCGAGGCAGGCTCTCCTTCCCGTTCGGGTGGCGCTCTGCGGTCGTCGTCACCGGCCTACTAGCTGCTACTGACTCTTTTTCCTCCCCCTCCTTATGTGTTTATGGTTATCACCTGGTTTGAGGGAATTAGCAATCAGGGTGGCTTTATTAGTCAGCCAGCCTGTCTGCTTCTTTGTGCGGGATTGTTCGTCTGTTTCTTTGGATTTCGGGAGTGGTTCGTGTGTGTGTACTGGTTTTGTCTTCATGTTAGAAGACAGGTGTTTATTTGACACCCAGTAGTCCGGTTTGGACATTGTTTGTGTACGAGTTGGGAATTAAACTCAACCTATTGAAGCTCTGCTGTTCCTGCGTCTGATTCCACAAACACCCCGACACCTAGAGCGTTACAATACCCCTTGACTTATTCCACAATTTGCTGTTACTGCCTGAATTCAAAATGGATTAAGTATTTTTTACTCGCTCTATACACAATACCCCATAATGACAAAGTGAAAACATGTTTTTCGAAATGTTAGCAAATTTATTGAAAATTAAATACAAAAATATATCATTTACATAAGTATTCACATCTGAGTCAATACTTTGTAGAAGCACCTTTGTATCTAAGAGATTTCCACACCTGGATTGTGCCACATTTGCCCATTATAATTCTTCAAGCTCTTTCAAATTGATTGCTGATCATTACTAGACAACCATTTTCAGGTCTTGTCATGGAATTTCAAGTAGGTTTAAGTCAAAATTGTAACTCGGTCACTCAGGAAGATTCACTGTCTTCCTGGTATGCACCTCCGTGTATATTTGACCTTGTGTTTTAGGTTATTGTCCTGCTGAAAGGTGAATTCAGCTCCCAGTGTCTGGTGGAAAGCGGGCTGAACCAGGTTTTCCTCTAGTATTTTGCCTTGGCTTAGCTACATTCAATTTTTTTTATCCTGAAAAAAAACTCACCCATCCTTAATGATTACAAGCATACTCATGACATGATGCAGCCACCACTATGCTTGAAAATATGGAGAGTGGTACTCAGTAATGTGTTGTATTGGATTTGCTCCAAACATAACACTTTATATTCAGGAAATAAAGTTAATTTCTTTACCCAACCGTGGGACAGACTATGTTTGTTCCCACACGTGGGACTCTGACTCTCTATTGGTTACACAGACTTTTGGCCTCACATCTTATTCTTACCACCTCTCGCCGGCTTTGTATTCATGTTACCTGATGTAATTGCTGTACAATATGATCTTGTTGCCATCTGATGCACATTCAGATGTCATAAATCAGCACTGCAGAGCTCTCCCTGTACTATGCCATGCCTTCATTGTATTACTGCTGATGATATCTGGAAATGTGCATGTACACCTTGGCCCATCTACAGTTGCTAGCCCCAATTCTGACGTGTGCTCTGATATCTGCTTCACTGATTTCTGCTCTCGTAAAAGCCTGGGTTTTCTGCACGTTAACACTAGAAGCTTATTACCTAAACTGGATCAATTGAAAGTGTGGGTTCACAGCTCCAATCCAGATGTGTTGGTTATTACTGAGACGTGGTTAAGAAAGAGTGTTTTGAATACTGATGTTAACCTTTCTGGTTATAACCTTTTTTGGCAAGACAGATCTTCCAAAGGTGGGGGAGTGGCAATCTTTACAATTGGACCTTCTTTTTTGATAATTTCAGTGGTATTGTTAACAAACACTCCCCCATAAAGAAAACTAGAATTAAAAACAGGTTCAGCCCCTGGTTCGACCGTGATCTTGCAGAGTTACTCCTCCTCAAGAAATGCATTTGGCGAAAGGCTCGGGCACACGCATACTCAAGCTGACTGGCTATCATTCAGGCAAATGAGAAATAAGTGCACTAAGGCTATCCGGAAGGCCAAAGTTAGATACTTTAAGGTGCAATTCTCTCTCTGTGGGTCTAACTCCAAGAAGTTCTGGAAAACGGTTAAAGACCTGGAGAATAAACCCTCCTCCTCACAGCTGCCCATGTCCCTTAACGTTGATGATGTGGTTGTTACTGACAAGAAGCACATGGCTGAGCTCTTTAATCACCACTTCATTAAGTCAGGATTCCTATTTGATTCAGCCATGCCTCCTTTCACGTCCAACATTTCCTAATCTCCCACCCTTTCTAATGCGACTAGCCCCAACGCTCCTCCCTCTTTTCCCCTGCCCCGCTACAAAGTTTCTCCCTGCAAGCAGTCACTGAGTCCGAGGTGCTAAAGGAGCTCCTTAAACTTGACCCCAAAAAAACATCAGGGTCAGATGGTTTAGACCCTTCCTTCTTTAAGGTTGCTGCCCCTATCATCGCCAAGCCTGTCTGTCCATTCTGGGGAGGTTCCCATTGCTTGGAAGGCAGCCACAGTTCGTCCTTTATTTAAAAGGGGGAGATCAAGCTGATCCTAACTGTTATATGATCCTATTTATATTTTGTCCTGTTTATCAAAAGTGTTGGAAAAACTTGTCAATAATCAACTGACTGGCTTTCTTGATGTCTGTAGTATTCTCTCTGGTATGCAATCTGGTTTCCGCTCAGGTTACGGATGTGTCACTGCAACCTTAAAGGTCCTCAATGATGTCACCATTGCCCTTGATTCTAAGTAATATTGTGCTGCTGTTTTTATTGACTTGGCCAAAGCTTTTTATACGGACGGTAGACTATTCCATTCCTGTGGGCTGGCTAAGGAGTATTAGTGTATCTGAGAGGTCTTTGGGCTGGTTTGCTAACTACCTCTCTCAAAGAGTGTAGTGTATGAAGTCAGAAAATCTGCTGTCTCAGCCACTGCCTGTCACCAAGGGAGTACCCCAAGGCTCGATCCAAGGCCCCACACTCTTCTCAATTTACATCAACAACATAGCTCAGGCAGTAGGAAGCGCTCTCATGCATGTACTGTATATGCAGATGATACAGTCTTATACTCAGCTGGCCTCTCCCCGGATTTTGTGTTAAATGCTCTACAACAAAGCTTTCTTAGTGTCCAAAAAGCTTTCTCTACCCTCAACCTTGTTCTGAACACCTCCAAAACAAAGGTCATGTGGCTTGGTAAGAAGAATGCCCCTCCTCCCACAGGTGTTATTACTACCTCTGAGGGTTTAGAGCTTGAGGTAGTCACCTCATACAAGTACTTGGGAGTATGGCTAGAAGGTGCACTGTCCTTCTCTCAGCACATATCAAAGCTGCAGGCTAAAGTTAAATCTAGACTTGGTTTCCTCTATCGATATCTGAGATATCTACTGCAGCCCTCATCCTCCACATACAACATCCGTTCTGCCAGTCACATTCTGTTAAAGGTCCCCAAAGCACACACATCCCTGGGTCACTCCTCTTTTCTGTTCGCTTCAGCTAGCGACCTAAACAAGCAGCAACAAACACTCAACTAGACAGTTTTATCTCAATCTCTTCATTCAAAGACTCAATCATGGACACTCTTACTGACAGTTGTGGCTGCTTTGTGTGATGTATTGTTGTCTCTACCTTATTGCCCTTTGTGCTGTTGACTGTGCCCAATAATGATTGTACCATTTTTTGTGCTGCTACCATGTTGTGTTGCTACCATGTTGTTGTTATGTTGTGTTGCTACAATGCTGTGTTGTCATGTGTTACTGCCTTGCTATGTTGTTGTCTTATGTCTCTCTTTATGTAGTGTTGTCTCTCTTGTTGTGATGTGTGTTTTGTCCTATATTTATATTTATATTATATTTATTTATTTATTTTAATCCCAGGCCCCTGTCCCTGCAGGAGGCCTTTTGGTAGGCCGTCATTGTAAATAAGAATTTGTTCTTAACTGACTTGCCTAGTTAAATAAAGGTTAAATAAAAAAAATTAAAATAGGTTAGTATTGTGAAGTAACTACAATGTTGTTGATAGGTTTATCCTATATTAAAAACTGTTTTCAATGGCCTCAAGGTGAAATCCCTGAGGGGTTTCCTTCCCCTCAGGCAAATTATTTACAGTAGGAAGGATGCCTGTATTGATACACCATCCAAATTGCAATTAACTTCACCATGCTCAAAGGGAGAGTATAGCATGCCTGTCTGTCTTCAGGGGTACGACAGGGGGAAGAGAGAGAGAGAGAGAGAGAGAAGGAGAGAGAGAGAGAGAGAGAGAGAGAGAGAGAGAGAGAGAGGAGAGAGAGAGAGAGAGAGAGAAGAGAGAGAGAGGAGAGAAGAGAGAAGAGAGGAGAGAGAGAGAGAAGAGAGATGAGAGAGAGAGAGAGAGAGAGAGAGAGAGAGAGAGAGAGAGAGAGAGAGAGAGAGAGAGAGAGAGAGATACTGCAGTCTGCAGTTCTAAACTATCAGATTATGTGCACCTGAATATTCATTACAGCCATACAGTGTTTCCTCCCATTGATTTATCATTCTGTATGCCCCCACACAGGTGGGTGACGTGCCTTATTTCAACACGGACAAAGCGGATGCTGTGAGTCTGGATGTGAGTACAGCCACCTCCCACTGAGTGCTCTTCGCAACATATCTCATCCTGCCTAAATCCCAAATGGCAACCTATTCCAACCTACTCCTTTATAGTGCACTACTTTTGTCCAGGGTCGATAGGGCTAAAGTCACAAGTAGTGCACTGTATAGGAAATAGGGTGCCATTTGGGACGTAGTCCATCTCCGTAGCCATTGTAGCCGTGACCATACCTTTTATTATGATTATTGGCTTCTTCCTAGGACACACTCCTCTACAAGTCCTTTCCGTGCTGTTATCAGACAAAAAAGCAATTTTCGAAAGATTGCAGTCGGTAGGTGACAGCAAGGAAGTGTAATAAAAGGTAGTGGTGTTGGACAAAGAACAGTGCTTAAGTGAGGAAAAGGGAAGGTAACATGACCTGGAGACAAATTAGCATCACTATGACACAGCGTCTTCTGATTTAAGAGCCTTGTCTCATTATACTGTAACACTCTGCACCTAAAACAGGGGAAATGTTTCAAAGGCAAGAAAACAAATACATGTGGGTCCACAAAAGGTACTATAGGGGTCAGGGGGGTATTATTATAATTTGTTTATGAATATCACTAGCTGCAACAGAATACCATTGTTGATACAATTTGTATGTCTCTGTGCCCAGTATGAAGTTAGTTAAGAGGCCGTTTCCCAAGTCAATGCTAACCAGTGTTAGCGCAATGACAGTACATCCAACTCTGGGGAAGTAGTTAAATGGCTTCGTTGCCAAAATCTCAAACTCTCCCTTTAAAATGGAGCTAATTACAGTTTCTTTTCTGCCTAGAAAATTCTTAGGCAGGCCGTCTACGTGGTAATTTTCAGGATAGAAAAACAGTTTGTGTCAACTTAAACGACCGAAACTTGTTATAAATCCTGCAGAAAAGATAGAACTATACAGTGCATTCGGAAAGTATTCAGATTTATTCAGTATTCAGACTTATTTTAAAATGTATTAAATAGTTTTTTTTCTCTCTCATCAATCTACAATCAATCTCATCAAATTACATAAGTTTCCAGGCCCTTTACTCAGTACTTTTTTGAAGCACCTTTGGCAGCGATTACAGGTTAGAGTTTTCTTGGGTATGACGCTACAAGCTTGGCACACCTGTATTTGGGAAGTTTCTCCCATTCTTCTCTGCAGATCCTCTCATGTTCTGTCAGGTTGGATGGGGGGCGTCGCTGCACAGCTATTTTCAGGTCTCTCCAGAGATGTTAGATCGGGTTCAAGTCCCGGCTCTGGCTGGGACACTCAAGGACATTCAGAGACTTGTCCCGAAGCCACTCATGCGTTGTCTTGGCTGTGTGATCAGGGTCGTTGTCCTGTTGGAAGAGGTCCGTTCCAGTCTGAGGTCCTGAGCACTCTGGAGAAGGTTTTCATCAAGGATCTCTCTGTACTTTGCTCCGTTCATCTTTCCATCGACCCTGAATAGTCTCCCAGTCCCTGCCGCTGAAAAACATCCCCACAGCATGATGCTGCCACCACCATGCGTCACCACGGGGATGGTGCAAGCTTTTCTCTAGACGTGACACTTGGCATTCATGCCAAAGCGTTCAAGCTTGGTTTCATCGGACCAGAGAATTTTGTTTCTCATAGTTTGAGAGTCTTTAGATGCCTTTTGGCAAACTCCAACCAGGCTGTCATGTGCCTTTTACTGAGGAGTGGCTTCCGTCTGGCCACTCTACCATAAATGCCTTATTGGTGGAGTGCTGCCGAGATGTTTGTCCTTCTGGAAGGTTCTCAAATCACCACAGAGTGACCTTCAGGTTCTTATTCACCTCCCTGACCAAGGCCCTTCTCCCCCAATTGCTTAGTTTGGTCTGGCATCTAGCTCTAGGAAGTCTTGGCGATTACAAACTTCTTCCATTTAAGAATAGTGGAGGCCAGAGTGTTCTTGGGGACTTTCAATGCTGCCGAATTCTTTTGGTACCCTTCCCCAGATCTCTCTACGGACAATTCCTTCGACCTCTTGGCTTGGTTTTTTGCTCTGACGTGCACTGTCAACTGTGGGACCTTATATAGACAGGCGTTTGACTTTCCAAATCATGTCCAATCAATTGAATTTACCACAGGTGGACTCCAATCAAGTTGTAGGAACATCTCAAGGATGATCAATCGAAACAGGATGCACCTGAGCTCAATTTCGAGTCTCATAGTAAAGGATCTGAATACTTATGTAAATAAGGTATTTCTGTTTTCGAACATTTCTAAAAACGTAACAAAATGTGAAAAAAGTCAAGGGGTGTGAATGCTTTCCGAATGCACTGTACAGTATATATATATTTATTTGAGAACTAACAATCAAATAAAAGCTAGACAGTCAGGGAGAATGGAAAATTGCAAAAACCGGGCATTCAGGGCACATGCCCATTCATTTTGTTATGTTTGAGCAGAAAAACACAGCCTTAGCCATGGCAAAGTTACATAATTTCTGGAAATTTGCTTAACATGGCAAAATTCTCTCAGCTCAATGGAAAAATGTGTAGAATTGCAGAAAATTGGCTTTAAAACAGCAGCAACAACAAAATAGGCCACCAAGATATCTTTGCTTCTCTAGATAATAGACTATGTTAGAATTACATTTTACACTTCCTCTTCCAATGAACTGTGGGGAGATCAAAATCATTTGACTGTCTACCAAATCTACTCATTTTAAAATGTTGATTACTTCTACTTGTCATTATCATTCACCTGATAATAAGACAAGATGTGATTTCTTTTTTTTGCTAACATATGATGCGGGTCCCTGGGCCGCCAGTTTGCCTGGACGAGGGTCCCGGGACAAGAAAAGTTTGAAAACCCCTCTTATAAGGAACATCTCATGTCAAGCCATATACGATGCAAATCATCACATCATTACACAATAATTCATGCTCTCTTTTTGGTTTCCATATGTATTTCACAGCTTGGGTAAGAAGGCTTATAGTCAAACAAGGTTGTTTCTCTTTAATAAATCATGATAAAATGCCCAGCCCAACACAGCACAAGAAAGCAATTTGTTGTGTAACCTCAACATTCTTTCTCAGAGGGCACATTGTAAGCAGGCAATAATTTCTCTAGTTAATCACCTTCACAACTCACTCTAATCACATGACCCACTGACATGCATGACATTGAGTTCAGAACACTGATTGAACAGGAGTCAGGAGGACCCTTGCACCCTTACACCACTGGCCATATGGAACGATGTGGTCAAACAGTATGCTCCCTCTGTGTTTCTCGTGTTTCACAGAAATTCTGGGGAGGTCAGGCGACAGGACCGTCACTATGAATTAAAGATGGCACCGTGGCAACCAAGCAAAGCAACCGAGGCCGCTGAAATGGGCAGGATGACATTTTGCCTAACCCATTGAATGATTTCCCTCGTACCGACTTGTGGTAGGATGTTTAACAGGGAAGTCAAACGGGTCACTTTGCGTGTGCAAGCATTGCACAATTGAATGTTATTCAATCATTTAATTCACTCTGCTCGTGTGCGTCAGTGAGCGCCTGCAATGCCAAACTCTAAAATAGAACTTGGTTCTATTTGAGATGCTTGACACATTGCAAGTCCTGCCTCCTCCATATCCTTCTTGCTTTTCACAAAGATACAACCCACTTGGTTGCTTTAAAGACAAACAAGGAGATATTAATCAAAGATAGATAAAAAAGGAAACCAAGTTGGTTTTTAGTTAGTTGTGTATTAGTCCTCGGAGTAGAGAAACACACGATTGTTGTATGATCCGGGTCAATATTCTACAAAGAACCAGCTATAATGGTGACCATATTCATGATCAGGTTAAATAACAACCCAACATTAATCTCCCAGGACAAACTGCTAGCAACACCTCTCTAGCTAAAAGTCTACGAATGCTTCATGTGTGTTTCGACCACAGCTGGTTTTGGTATTTTATCCTGCGTGTCATGATTGCGTCTGGTGGGGATAGACAAAATCAACGTGCGCACATGGACGCACGCGGACGGCCGGTTTAGCCATGGTGTAAGTCGAGAACGAAGAGCTCAGAGGCAAACGAACGCCTCCACATTTTCTCACCTTGCTTTGTGAACGCTCTCACCACCAAGCCTGCTCATTACATGGTTCCTGCTCAGGGATCCCCTATGTCAGGGTTTCCCAAACTGGTTTGGTATTGTATTGGCTTTCTTTTGAATCAGTTTTATCAAATTACGTTCTCATAGATAACGGGTTAAAAAAAACATCTGTACAATAAAATACCTTAAAACATGGTTTCAATGATAATGGGTTAATTGAACAGGTTTAATAGGCATGTTTTTCTAAGATGGAAGGTTACATAGAACAAGGTTTCCCAAACATTAACACCATCATCCCGGAAACCCTAGACCCACTCCAATTCGCATACCGCCCCAACAGATCCACAGATGACGCAATCTCAATCGCACCCCACACTGCCCTTTCCCACCTCAGCAAAAGGAACAACCATGTGCAAATGCTGTTCGTTGACTATAGCTCAGCGTTCAACACCATAGCGCCCACAAAACTCATCACTAAGCTATGGAGCGTGGGACTAAACACCTCCCTCTGCAACTAATCCAGGACTTCCTGACGGGCCGCCCCCAGGTGGTAAAGGTAGGCAACAACACATCTGGCCACCCAGGGGTGCGTGCTTAATCCCCTCCTGTACTCCCTGTTCACCCACTACTGCGTGGCCACGCACGACTCCAACAGGTTTGCTGACGACACAAAGGTGGTAGGCCTGATCACCAACAATGATGAGACAGCCTATAGGGAGGTCAGATGTGTTGTTGGCAGTGTGTTGCCAAGACAACAACCTCTCCCTCAACGTCAGCAAGACAAAGGAGATGATCGTGGACTACGCGAAAAGGAGGGCCGAACACGCCCTCATTCGCATCGACGGAGCTGTAGTGGAGCAGGTCGAGACTTTCAAGTTCCTTTATGTCCACATCAGCAACAAACGATCATGGTCCAAACACACCAAGAAAGTCCTTTTCCCCTTCAGGAGACTGAAAAGATTTTGAATGCATCCCCAGATCCTCAAAAAGTTATACAGCTGCACCAGAGAGCTTCCTGACCGGTTGCATCACAGCCTGGTATGGCAACTGCTCGGCATCCGACCGTAAGGCGCTACAGAGGGTAGTGCGTATGGCCCAGTACATCACTGGGGCCAAGCTTCCTGACATCAAATCAAATTACAGATATTTAGCAGATGTTATTGCATGTGTAGCGCAATGCTCGTGTTCCTAGCTCCAACAGTGCAGTAGTATCTAACAATTCACAACAATACACACATCTAAAACTAAAATAATGGAATAAAGAAATATTTACATATTAGGACGAGCAATGTCGGAGTGGCATTTATTAAAATACAGTAGAATAGAATACTGTATATACATATGAGATGAGTAAAGTATTACGTAAACATTATTAAAGTGACTAGTGTTCCAGGACCTATAAACCAGGCGGTGACTCCAGTCACCCAAGTCATAGACTGTTCTCTCTGCTACCGCACGGCAAGCGGTACTGGAGCGCCAAGACTAGGTCCAAAAGGCTCCTTAACAGTTTCTACCCCCAATCCATAAGACTGCTGGCCAATCAAATGGCCACCCGGACTACTTGCATGTTTTTACACTGCTGCTACTCGCTGTTTATTATCTATGCATAGTCACTTTACCCCTACCAACGTACACATTACCTCAACTAACCTGTACCCCCGCACATTGACTCGGGTACCAGTACCCCCTGTATATAGCCTCATTATTGCTACTTTGTGTTACTTTTTATTTTATTTTTTACTTGATCTAGTAAATATTTTCTTAACCAACAATGCAGTTTTAAGAAAATAGAGTTAAGGGCTTGTAAGTAAGCATTTCACGGTACGGTCTACACATGTTGTATTTGGCGCATATGACAAATAAAAAAATTTTGATATCAGTGAACTAATCCATTGCGGAGGCAGCAGGGATGGCACAGTCCAAGAAGAAGGGGAGTGTGTGGCTAAGATGTACAATGCACTTCTCTCTCCAGAATGCGCTTTCTCCCGCCAATTTGTGCACATTCATTGTTTCATAAAGTCATTGTGTGAATTGTTTCATTGTTAGTGTCTATCAATTCCCCCATTACATATAGGCCTATCACCAGCAGTCAACTCCTAGAATTTCTAATCTACAATGTTTGTTTGGTTCCGGAAATTTCTGTTAATACATTCAATATATTATTATTCCAGTCTTTTACCGTTCTCATTGTCGGAGTGGGTACGTTGTTTGCAGAGCACACAAACTATTCTATACTTTTGGATTATTTAATTCCATTTATGAGTTTTGTCAATTTAGTCATTCTGTTTTTTTTGGAGCGTTCCTGTCAATGTTGAGTAAGGACGTACACCCGATTACACATAGAAGTAGGCCTATAGGCTTCCTGGCCTGTGCAAAAATGTACGGCATATAAATGTGCCCATTTGGGGATCTGATAGAATTTCTGATTGGCTTAACGCACCACCACTAATGAGCTGTGGAGCTTCTCACATGAGCTTATTCACATTAAACAGCAAGAAAACAAAGTATTTTTCTTTACATCCATTGAGAATGACAATAGTTCCTCAATGTATTTGAAAAATCTTTCCAGCTCTCTCCCTTTCGATAACCACTCTGTGTGAAAGGGAAAAATGTCATGCTCTGATCCAGTGGAAACGACATAAAATACCTTATGACCTCTTATCCCTTGCACAAATAGCCTACAGCTGTCCCAAGCTCACTGGTGCAGGAAACTCTGAGGGCCCAGAATATTTTCTACAATGTTGCAAGTTTGCTAGCAATAGCTTCAGGCTGGACAAAAGTTGATACAATGTTTCAAGTTCGTTGCAGACAGGCCATGCTTTGCTAATGTGATTTATAGGATATTTATTTTTAATCAGGATATTTTCTACCTGCAGGCTGCAATGTTTTTATTTGTTGGCTTTATGTAGGCTATTTTTACATAGTTGGCAATGGCAATAGAAGTTACTTTTTAGGTTTGTATATTTTTGATTAAGATTTGGATAGAATTTTGATTAACGACATAACAACGATTTTGAGATAAGAGGTTATAATAAATTAAATGAAACTGTTCCATGAAAATGTGCATTTGAAAACCATAATTGGAACACAGATCGGTAGAAATGGTAAGATAAATTGGCCTTCCACACGAGAAAGGTTGCCGACTCCTCAGCCAATTACCGGCAACTTCAGGAGAGTAACGGCAGAATCTGCGAAAGCCAGATCTCGGGCTCCCTCTTGAGTAATTTGTGTCCAGTGGTGTAAAGTACATAAGTAGTACTTTAAAGTATTTTTACTTTCGTTTTTTTTAGGTATCTGTCCTTTACTTTACTATTTATATTTTTGACAAATTTTACCTCACTACAATCCTAAAGAAAATAATGTACTTTTTACTCCATACATTTTCTCTGACACTCAAAAGTATATTACATTCTGAATGCTTAGGAGCCTGATAAGATTTCCAATTAAAAGATTGTCACCATTTGTTTATAATATTGTAGTCCATAAATTTGAACGTTTTATGTAAAGATTGTGTTTGGAGGCATTATTTCACATTAATGAACCAACTTAATTTCTTGATTACACGGAATTGATTTAATTGCTTGTAACCCAATTGAAGAATTTTGGATAGGTCATTTGAAAGCAAAAATTATACATGGAAGAAGATGAAAATATGTTATTTACTAGGTTTAACCAAAAAGGAAAAGTAAGTTTTGAAAGAAATAGGTTGCAACTTTAAATATTGCTTTGTTAATAATCAAATATAACAGTTAGCATTGAATCATATTTGGTTTCAATTGAAAAAAACGAACTTATTTACTTGTAACCAGTTTAAGTATTTTTTTTAGGTTGATCCAAAGAGTCATTTTTTTTTACAGTGTACCTGGAACCAAAAAGGGTTATCCTGTGGGGACAGCCCAATAACCCTTTTGGAACCGTTTTTCTAAGAGTGTGGCCAGTATCTACTACAGTATGGATACTCTAGTGTGGCTCAGTTGGTAGAGCATGGCACTTGCAACACTAGGATAGGATAGTAGATTTGATTCCAGCTGGGGCCAGCTATGTGAAAATGTATGCATGCACTAGCGTAAGTCGCTTTGCATGGCATATGACTGGTGCTTATGAACTAACCACACAAGTCTTATTAAAAGCTGAATACTGGGTGTTAGAATCCTGTCTGGCACTCCATCTTTATGTGGCAGGAAGTTATTTTGTTTCTCCGGAGCGTACTGAAATAGCCCAGAGTGTTAATCAATAGTGCTAGCAAGCCCATTATTGCATTTAATCAGGCCTGGGATTGCTGAGATGAATTCCTCCGTCTGGCCACCACACCGGGATGACAGTGTCCTGAATACTCATTATTGCGTTAGTGTCCTCATTATACACCGTGACACTGCCGTACTGGACTGACCTTGTAAAGGACTTCCTCTATCAGCTCTCTCTAATTTACACTTAATACCAGTACACAGTCCCCCCCGAAGCAAGATAGGAGGAATGATACTGACATTCCGTGAAAGATTGCTCTGAGTGCATCCCAAATGGCAACCTCTTCCCTATTTAGTGCACTACTTTTGACAAGGCTCTAGTCAAACGTAGTGCACTACATAAGGAATAGTGTGCCATTTGGTACGCACACCCATCGCAATTCTGTGTGTTAATCTAGATAGTACATCCCACATTTCTTCACACAGTATTAAGTGATTCTTTCCCATTCGAGGCATAGATGTGTTACTGGATTTATTTGATTTGGTTCTATCATTGTCTATGTTCTAAGAGCTCCTGACAACTTTCTTGAAAGTATGTAGATTCCTCGAGAACACATCTGTTTTGAGCCTGGTGTGTTTTAGAGGGCCAGACTGCCATCTGGGTTGTATTCATTTGGCGCAAAACGGTAGAAACCGGACTGAAACCGGGATGAACTAATCAAATCAAATTGTATTTGTTACTTGCGCCAAATAGAACAGGTCTTACCATGAAATGCTTACTTACAATCCCTTAAACAACAATGCATTTATGAAAAAGAGTTAAATAAATATTTAACAAAATAAAAAAATTAAAATCTAAAGTAACAATAAAATAATAACAATAACAAGGCTATATACAGGGGGTTCCGGTAACGAGTCAATGTGCAGGGGTACAGGTTAGTCAAGGTAATTGAGGTAATATACATGTAGGTAGGAGTAAAGTGACTATGTATAGCTAAATAACAGTGAGTATCAGCAGCGTTAAAAAAACGGGGTGGAATGCAAATAGTCTGGGTAGCCGTTTGATTAGCTGTTCAGCAGTCTTATGGCTTGGGGGTAGAAGCTGTTTAGAAGCCTCTTGGACCTAGACTTGGCACTCCGGTACCGCTTGCCGTGCGGTAGTAGAGAGAGCAGTCTACTACTAGGGTGGCTGGAGTCTTTGACAATTTTTAGGGCCTTCCTCTGACACCGCCTGGTATAGAGGTCCTGGATGGCAGGAAGCTTGGCCCTAGTGATGTACTGGGCCGTATGCACTACCCTCTGTAGCGCCTTGCGGTCGGAGGCCGAGCAGTTGCCATACCAGGCAGTGATGCAACCAGTCAAGATACTCTCAATGGTGCAGCTGTAGAACGTTTTTGAGGATCTGAGGACCCATGCCAAATCTTTTGAATCTCCTGAGAGGGGAATAGGCGTTGTCGTGCCCTCTTCACGACTGTCTTGGTGTCTTTGGACCATGCTAGTTTGTTGGTGATGTGGACACTAAGGAACTTGAAGCTACCTGAACTTGTCCAATAACAAACTCGTTTTGGTTTTCAGTTACAAAGCGTTTTGCTATTGTTTGCCCTAATAAATACAACCCAGTTCGTCTCTACCTTTAGTGTCTCTGTCTACTCCTAAAGGGAAGAACTTAGCCTTGACCTAAAGTGTGTTCTGGATGCTCACTGAGAACACTCAGAACAAAACACCCTCTCTCCAAAAAGCAGCCAGCCGAATATCTCCTAAGACAGATCTCCACTCCTGGAAACACGCGCACAAACTTGCCTGGAAACACGTACAGCGCAGCACAGCCACTTTGCTCTCTCTACCCATCTCAATAACCACTCAATGTCAATATAGTCCTCAGAGCATCTGGTTTGTTTTATGGCAGCGGCTCCGCTTCATCTGCCATCACACCATCCGTGGCAGCGTACAAAAGCTCTGAATACAGCCTGCTTTAGAGGTTTTACTGCAATGCAATAGTAATGTATTACACCTCAAAGGCTGAACTTTGGGTTTAGTGCAAACTCAGAATCCCATCTGCCCATTTATGACTCACGGCATTTATGACTCACGGCAATAGAAAAGTATATTGAGCAGGGCTTCCATTGCGTCCATTTCCAAATAAACATTGGATTGTACCGCGTCATAATTCATGTGAGGTATTGAAAAATGAATGCTACAGCAGCTGTATCTTGGTTTGGTGCAGCTGAGAGAAGTTTATCATAATATTCCTTGTTAGTTGGAATCAATAGCCATTTATTTCACTGGAGAACAGATGCAAGCTGAGAATTAGAACATGATGTTAGATCAATTACACTCCAATTAAACGCGGCAGCTGTCGGCATTATGAATCTATGAAAACAGACTTTACAAATCGCAGACCAACTGCTCAGTGATCGTAATTTCACCATAGAGCATAAGATTGTTTGCTTGCGTTTTATTGGCTCTTAACCACCCGTGCTATTTTGTTTGTTTTTTCGCATTGTTTGTAACTTATTTTGTACATAATGTTGCTGCTACCGTCTCTTATGACCAAAAAGAGCTTCAGGACATCATAACAGCGACTACTCACCTGGAATTGGACAAATATTATGATTTTTTTTTTATGAGTCGGATAGGAAGGATATGCTCCAAACACCCGAACAGGCACTCCTCCTCGTCATTCGCAGGAGAAAGAAACAGATTTTTCGGAAGGAGATCGGGGTGCCTTGTGAGGATCAGGCGACGAGTGGCTAATCTTCCTTTGCCATCTGTACTCTTAGCCAACGTTCATCGCTGGAAAATAAATGGGAGGAACTAAAAGCACATATATCCTACCAACGGGACCTTCAAAACTGTAATATCTTATGTTTCACCGAGTTGTGGCTGGACGCTGACATTAATAACATACAGCTGGCGGATTATATACTCTATTGGCAGGATAGAACAGCAGCCTGTGGTAAGACAAGGGGTGGAGGTCTATGTATATTTGTAAACAACAGCTGGTGCACGATATCTAAGGAAGTCTCAAGGTTTTGCTCGCCTGAGGTAGTGTATCTCATGATAAGCTGTAGACCCCACTATCTACCTAGAGAGTTTACCTGTATTTTCCGTAGCGGTCTACATACCACCACAGACCGATGCTGGCACTAAGACCGCACTCAATGAGCTGTATACCGCCATTAGCGAACAGGAAAACGCTCATCCAGAGGCAGAACTCCTAGTGGCCGGGGACTTAGATGCAGGGATACTTAAATCAGTTTTACCTAATTTCTATCAGCATGTTAAATGTGCAACCAGAGGGGGAAAAAAATAAAATGTAAATAGAAAACTAGACCACCTTTACTCCAAGCAAAAATTTAAGCAGGAAGCACCAGTGACTGTCTATAAAAAAGTTGTCAGATGAAGCATATGCTAAACTACAGGACTGTTTTGCTAGCACAGACTGGAATGTATCCTGGGATTCTTCCGATGGCATTGAGGAGTACATCACATCAGTCACTGGCTTCATCAATAAGTGCATCGATTACGTCATCCCCACAGTGACTGTACGTACAGACCCCAACCCCTCTTTTACGCTGCTGCTACTCTGTTTATCATATATGCATAGTCACTTTAACTATACATTCATGTACATACTACCTCAACAAACTAACATGGACCAAGCACACCAAGACAGTCGTGAAGAGGGTATGACAAAATCTATTCCCCCCCTCAGGAGACTGAAAAGATTTGGCATGGGTCTTCAAACCCTCAAAAAGGTTTTACAGCTGCACCATCGAGAGCAGTTGCCATACCAGGGAGTCAACTGGTTGCATCACTACCTGGTATGGCAACTGCTCGGCCTCCAACCATAAGGCACTACAGAGGGTAGCGCGTAAGGCCCAGTACATCACGAGGCCAAGCTTCCTGCCATCCAGGACCTCTATACCAGGCGGTGTCAGAGGAAGGCCCTAAAAACTGTCAGACTCCAGCCACCCTAGTCATAGACTGTTCTCTCTGCTACCGCACAGCAAGTGGTACCAGAGTGCCAAGTATAGGTCCACGAGTCTTCTAAACAGCTTTTACCCTCAAGCCATAAGACTCCTCAACATCTAATCAAACGACTATTTGCATTGCCCTCCCCCTCTATTCTACACTGACGCTACTCAGTTATCTATGTATAGTCACTTTAATAACTCTACCTACATGTACATATTACCTCAATTACCTCGACACTGGTGCCCCCACACATTGACTCTGTACTGGTACCCCCCTGTATATAGCCTCGCTATTGTTATTTTACTGCTGCTCTTTAATTATATGTTACTTTTATCGCTTACTTTTTTTGGTATTTTCTTAAAACTGCAATGTTGGTTATGAGCTTGTAATTAAGAATTTTACTGCAAGGTCTACACTTGTTGTATTTGACGCATGTGACAAATAATATTTGATTTATACGGGAGGATACCTGAGCCATCCGAAAATAAAACACACAGATATTGTACTCAAATCTCTATCCACTGGGATGATTTATAAACACTGCAACTTAACATCACCACTCACTGAATAGATCTGTGGGATGCCAGATGCCCATTGCTAGAGGGGATAGAGCGAAGCCAATGAATCATTGGGAGATAAAAGATAAGTTTGACAACCGCAGAGCACATTGAGTAGAGAAACCGCAGGCTTTGAAGACACACGTAGCTACCCACTGGGCTCAGACGTCAGTTCAACGTCTGGTTTTGATTTACATTTGGTAGAGTAGTCAACTAACGTGAATTCAACGTGAAATAAACAAAAAAAATTGGCACCACGTCATTGGATTTAGGTTAAAAGTTGGGGAAGGGTCGTTCAAAATTCTGACGCAGTTGTCGAGTCAACACATCCGTCATTGCTGCTGTGAACCGCAACACAAGAGACATGCCAAACGGGAGATGTATAAAAAACATTTATTACAGTTGGTCGGAAGTTTACATACACCTTAGCCAAATACATTTAAACTCAGTTCTTCACAATTCCTGAAATTTAATCGTAGTAAAAAGCCCCTGTCTTAGGTCAGTTAGGATCACCACTTTATTTTAAGAATGTGACATTTCAGAATAATAAGAGAGAGAATGATTTAATTTCAGCTTTGATTTCTTTCATCACATTTCCAGTGGGTCAGAAGTTTACATACACTCAATTAGTATTTGGTAGCATTGCCTTTAAATTGCTTAACTTGGGTCAAACGTTTCAGTTAGCCTTCCACAAACTTCCCACAGTAAGTTGGGTGAATTTTGGCCCATTCCTCCTGACAGGGATGGTGTAACGGAGTCAGGTTTGTAGGCCTCCTTGCTCGCACACGCTTTTTCAGTTCTTCCCACAAATCTTCCATAGGATTGAGGTCAGGGTTTTGTGATGGCCACTCCAATACCTTGACTTTGTTGTACTAAAGCCATTTTGCCACAACTTTGGAAGTATGCTTGGGGTCATTGTCTATTTGGAAGACACATTTGAGACCAAGCTTTAACTTCCTGACTGATATCTTGAGATGCTTCAATATATCCACATAATTTCCCCTCCTCATGATGCCATCTATTTGTGAAATGCACCAGTCCCTCCTGCAGCAAAGCACCCCCACACCATGATGCTGCCATCCCCGTGCTTCACGGTTGGGATGGTGTTCTTCGGCTTACAAGCATCCCCCTTTTTCCTCCAAACATAACGATGGTCATTATGGCCAAACAGTTCTATTTTTGTTTCATCAGACCAGAGGACATTTCTCCAAAAAGTACGATCTTTGTCCCCATGTGCAGTTGCAAACCGTAGTCTGGCTTTTTTTGTGGCGGTTTTGGAGCATTGGCTTCTTCCTTGCTGAGCGGCCTTTCAGGTTATGTCGATATAGGACTTGTTTTTACTGTGGATATAGATACTTTTGTACCGGTTTCGTCCAGCATCTTCACAAGGTCCTTTGCTGTTATTGATTTGCACTTTTCTCACCAAAGTACGTTCATCTCTAGGAGACAGAACACGTCTCCTTCCGGAGCAGTATGACGGCTGCGTGGTCCCATGTTGTTTATACTTGCGTACTATTGTTTGTACAGATGAGCGTGGGACCTTCAGGCGTTTGGAAATTGCTCCCAAGGATGAACTAGACTTGTGGAGGGCTATACATTTTTTTCCTGAGGTCTTGGCTGATTTCTTTTGATTTTCCCATGATGTCAAGCAAAGAGGCACTGAGTTTGAAGGTGGGCCTTGAAATACATCCACAGGTACACCTCCAATTGACTCAAATGATGTCAATTAGCCTATCAGAAGCTTCTAAAGCCATGACATCATTTTCTGGAATTTTCCAAGCTGTTTAAAAGGCACAGTCAACTTAGTGTATGTTAACTTCTGACCCACTGGAATTGTGACACAGTGAATTAAGTGAAATCATCGGTCTGTAAACAATTGTTGGAAAGATTACTTGTGTCATGCACAAAGTAGATGTCCTAACCGACTTGCCAAAACTATAGTTTGTTAACAAGAAATTTGTGGAGTTGTTGAAAAATTAGTTTTAATGACTCCAACCTAAGTGTATGTAAACTTCCGACTTCAACTGTAATTGATGCAATTTCAATGTTGTTTGAGTGGCTTTGTTTATCACCAAATTAGCTTGAGATGATTTTACTGCAACACTGCATCCAAGTTGCTTGACGTAGACATTTTGAAAGAGCTGTAAGTCAAGGCGAGCTCATTAATATAAGCTACCAGCCCCCTCAGCCTGTCTTTTCAAACTTTCTGGTAGTTAGCCTTGAGAGAAAAGTACTTTTCAGAATGACTGTTCAGGACCTTTAAGGTTAGGCTTAGGTAACATGCTAAGTACTTGCAATGTAAATAAAAAGTAGTTAGTAGTTAAAATAGGTACTAATAAGCTAAAATGCTAAAGTTGTCTGTGACAAGATTCAACCATGCAGCCTTTGGGTTACTATACATTCAAGTTTTGCCTTAAGTAACATTCTCTCTTATGTAACTATACCAAAAGTGACATATCATACTAATCTGAGTCTCCCAGATTTACATTTAATATGTTACGTCTTGTTTATGAGACCAGGCTGCTCCAATAGACTTTAAGAGGCCAAACATGAACAATCCCCTATGCCTTTGTTATTAATCTATAACATACCTAGTCCTATTTACTTTATGCATCTCTTTGTCTAATCCTCGATGCAGTGTTGTAGTACTCAAGACCGGTTTCGGTCTCGAGTCCTATCTCGAGATCACAGTGTGTCTCGGTCTTGTCTCGGCGTAGGATACACTCGATCTTGATGGTATCGTACAATGAGTACGCAAAATTTCTTGCTGAGACCAAGCAAAATAATCACACTCCTTTCATGACAAAATGTCCTATTGAAACCTGGACTTCCTACTTTACTCGTAACATTTTCTGCCCGTTACTTTCATTGAGAAATATCCTCAAACTTTGTTGTGCTTGTCAGAATTTCCTTGATTCGCTGGTAAGGAAGAGTGGGGGATATCGTTTAAAAGTTGCCCCCCCAGTATTAGTAACGGGAGACCGGGGGAAGTTGCAACATAGTGTCTTTTTTATCTATTATTGACCTGCTTGGGTTAGTGATCATTTGTAGACTGGCTCTCTACTTGCCTTTCGCATGCATTTTCCCCCCCATTCTGAATGTCTACAGGATCCATATGTTGTTCTGAAATATGAACACAGAAATACTGGACATTTTGAAGTCTTATTATGGTGACAATTTGACACAATTACAACCATGTTCTTGAATTGGACTCACATTTGTCTGGTCTCCGTCTTGACTTGGTCTCGTACCTCTACCGGTCTCGATCTTGGCTCAGACTCAATTTGCTCCGGTCTTGGTCTTGCTTTAGGTGGTCTCGAAAAACACTCTGCCTTGATGTAATTACTTTCTAGTCATGCTTGTGTGAGATGCAAAGTGCCTGTCTCCCTAAATTAAACCATTCCCTCTTTCCAGGTAGTCTGATGAGATACATACTTCATGGTTTCTCTACGTCCCAAATGGCACTCTATTCCCTATGTTGTACACTACCATGACCAGGGCCCAGTGCGGGCATAGGGCAGTAGGCTGGATTCAAACCTTTAACACAACCTCTCTCCACTGTAATCCTCTTCAATAAAGTAAAAAAATACCTTAAAATATTTATTCAATAAAAAAAAGAAAAAGGTAATGCACTATGCAGGGATTTGGGTGCAATTTGGGACACAAACTATATATCCCCATTGCCAGAAATCAAATGACAACACCCTCAGCTCTGTCATCAAACAGCCTCTATACTATGATCCTGAATCTGTGGTTATTAATTCCACTCCAAGCCTTTGTTTAGCTCTTCAAGTAACTGATATTTATAGCAGCTCAGATATCACCTCTCTACCACCATCTCCTTTTTTTCAGAGCTCCCATGTGCTATTTTATGTTATTACACACATACAGATGACACAGTACACACACTCAGATCCGCAGTAGGCTACACAACACAAGTCCAATCAGTGCGCTTCCCGGCAACAGTGCAAGGCACACTGGGACTCATTAAAAACAATAACTGTCTCAAACACTCAGGCAGTCCGCAGACACTGACAAAAAAAAATACAAAAAATAAAACAAGCATGAATTTCAACAATGAGAGGGATTCTCCAATGATTGTGTCAGAATTCTCTGTGGGAACACGGCTGACTCATTCAGGATTAACAGAGACAGAGCCTGCGTTCCAAATGGCACCCTTTTCCCATAATGCACTACTTTTTATCGGGGCCAATAGGGCTCTGATCAAAAGTAGTGCACACTAGGGCATACGGTGCCATGTGGGACGCAGACACTCAACAGTGGCTCCAAAGCTAAAAACACCATTTTGATCAGTTCTCTTAAATGTTGTACCATTCTCATCCCTATTCCTTTCACAAAATGATTTTTCCAGTTAGAGTTTCACTGAGAGCATTGTGGGAACTTGTTGTTAGACTGGCACAGATCGAGACAAGGTGAAAGACCAACAGTCAGAGGGAATCAGACAGGACAGACATATTGGCCTGCAGTTTTATTGAGGCCTACTAAGAAACAGAGTAAAGTAAAATAAGACATTGTCACATTCCAAACGTACATATGGCAACTGACTCCATGATCTGATCCTGGTTCAGAGAGAATGATACTGCAGGTCACCACTCCCACACAGACACTAGACACACACTGATTCAGGATCAATAAGATGACAGCAACCCTGCTTATCATTCTGACAGGGGCACCAGAAACACTCACCTCTAAAATTCAGCTCTATGCCACCTGGTAATAAACCTACTGTCTCTGCACTGCAAGGAAACCTCAACAAAAAAGGGACCATTTATCCACAAAGGCTTCTGAATGTTACACACAGTGTTAAACTGGGGCAAGGCAGGGAAAACCAATCAAAATACCTGTATAAACGGCAGATTTCCATGTCAAGACTAAAATCAACCAAGAACGTGTATGTGCTATCCTTTAGAGATTACTACCATGCCAATAAGCACATATCTATCTAGAGAAAGGAAAATGTATTTATTTTTATTTTTTTACAATTTACATAGTAGATATCATGTAGTATGTTTTTATGAATAGGACACCAATAAACTCATGAGCCACACATAGTTCTCATTTTAAAGGGGCAATCTGGGATTGGTGCATCTATTTAAGGATTTCTAAATTAATTATATACGTGTCTAAACTGTCTAACCCCATCAGGAACCAAAATAAGCTTGTTTTACTCCATTGTTTGAAAACAATGTCACTGTAAACAAATACTGTATAGCTTAAAAACATGGTTAAAACGAATATTAGAAAATTATACAGTAGTTGATTATTTTAATCATTAACGTCAACCTGGGACACTCACTAAGTTTCTGTCCTGAAGTTGAAACCTGTCAATTAACCTGCCCTGTTTTGATCTTCCATTTCCCCTGGTTAGTATTAGTGAGAATACCTAAACGCTAGCTTTTTTGTCTATTTTACTTCTGTGTTTTTCCATAAACTATACCTTCCGCGGACCATATGCCCGCCCAAAAGCCCATCTTTCGCATTGCAACACCTGGGCAGGTAAGTATATTTTTTTACTTTAATACAAAATGGTCACATATTGACCACGACTCTCGACTTACCATATTTGCTGTCAGCGAAGGTAGTTGAAAGACACTGGGAAAGATACAACACAGCGAAGATGGAACACGGTGAATCCATTAGGCTACTCTTTACTAATCCATTGCACACCTTTGCTAAAACATCATAATGTCAGTTTTCGATAAAGATGGTCGAAAATCGCTGGATGAAATAACAGCGAATTAAAGTCGGAGATTTGCGGAGCAATGTCTCGGGTCCGCCACTTCACTCCTGCAGTCGCGACAGGATTCAGCACCGCGAACAGCAACCTTCAGAAGGCGCCCCTCCTAAATTCTGACGTCAAACAGGCATGGCGAGGGGCCCGTGCATGGTCGCTGAGTATGCACCTCATGCATTAATCAATGATTTGCCAGTCTAACCACGAACATGGTACAAACAGACACGAAAAAAAAGACAAAGTGAAATTGAACAGAAGTTGATGAAATAAAACAACTCTAGCGAAGGCAATAGAAAAGGTAAAAGCAAAATATGCAATACCAATAAATCCAAGTGGGCTAGAGGGAAGTCTTTTCAAGTCTATCAGAAAGTCAGTCACTCAGTACACGATTTATATTTATACAGGGGACTCGTACCAGGGTTCAATCACCAGCTGTAATGGGAATGCAAATGCATCGCAAATGGCACCCTTTCCCCCCCTATAGGCCCTGTTCAAAAGCAGTGCACTAACAGTCTAATGTAAATGAACGCATTAATAGTGGACTCAACATCTGAATAAACCATCAAGTTAATATCATTTTCTGTAACAGTAGCAGGAGAATTCTATAATACCATATCATAATATATCATGGCTACTCAAGTGTATACAGAATACTTGTAAAAACCATAGATAGGTTGGTTGGCTGTTTAGCAACAAAACCGATGCACGCGCAAGCATGGGATAAAAAGGTTGCGGTTGGCTTAGATTGTTGACATGTAAGCTATATTTCGTCTGCATACATTAATTTGCACAATGACCACTTGTCTCTCAAATACAACTTTACAGTTGTTGGTTCACCAGCAAGCGAAGTTTAGCCATATTAGCATTGACATAAAATCAGTGAGAACACCTCAAAACAAGACATGGTATCAACAACATGAAACAAACGACCCACTATCGATTCTCCACATCGTAGTTTGTCATTCTTGCTAGCAATCTGGCCATCAAGAATCAGAACAGGCGGACTTCTAAACCATGGAAGCGCCCACGTCGTTATCGTGAGTTGTCAGCCAACATATATGGTAAAAACATGCATGACTTACTTGACTTTTGCGCTCTAGGGAGCATGTTAGGTCACTCACAAACTTCCTCCAGTGGGTTCGGTGTTGGGCGGTAACCTGTGGGTTTCAGGTTAATTAAAGGCTGTCTGGAATGTCTGAACTGTTTGTGTTGGGTGGAGCAAAATTAAATGCAAACAAACAAAATGTCCATCAATAATTTGTTCAAACAGATTTTAAATGGTATAGGTCAGGTGATTTCCTTAGAGGCATTTTACAGAGAAGCCACAATAACAAAGCTGAAACAAAAATTTCAATTTATTTTTAACAGTTAACAATGTTACACACAGTTCAGTTTATGCCACATAGCTATATCTACTAAGGCAATACATACATCCAAAGCAAGTTACAAGTCATTCTGCATACACCATGATTACACAGAAAAGCTTTAAAAAAATAGAACAGAATACAAAGACAGCTGACACTGGCAACACAAATACAATTAGAATATGTTAAATATATGTTAAAAATGTTGACGTTCTCTCGCTCTTGTCCCCTCATGGGCTTGGCATCAGAATCTCATTTAATGTATTGATAGCAGATTCGTAGATTACCCTGGAGAAAGAGAAAACATTTTTTAAATTTAATGTCATTTTTAGGTTGCTATTTTGCCATTAAAATATAATTTGCACTCTCAAAATTCCCTGTTTACGAGCATGTTCCCTTAACGTTCAGGGTACATGCGATTCTAGCTAGCTAACAACTCGAAAATACTTAACCGTCTTATAACATTTAAAAAAAAATACTAACAGAATTCTCCCAGTGGAGGTAACTCGGGTACATACCAAATGGCACCCCATTCCCTATATTTTCTTTATTTAACCTTTATTTAACTAGGCAAGTCAGTTAAGAACAAATTCTTATTTACAATGACGTCCTACCAAAAGGCAAAAGACCTCCTGCGGGGACGGGGGCTGGGATTAAACATTTTAAATAAATAAAAAGTATGGGACAAAACACACATCACGACAAAAGAGACACGACAACACTACATAAAGGAGAGACCTAAGACAACATAGCATGGCAGCAACACATGAAAACACAGCATGGTAGCAACACAAAACATGGTACAAACATTATTGGGCAGAGCCCTATGGGGCCCTTGTCAAAAGTAGTGAACAACAGGGTGCTCTTTGGGACGCAACCACTGTAACGTTCGTTAGTCTAGTCACCTCTGGATGTGTCCTTCGTTCTCAGCCGTGACAGCGTAATGTTTCTGAAGCTGCCTCTGGATGGACACGGCTGTACTCTTCAGATCTGCCTTAAACTTCCCAGCTGGAAGAAAAACAGGCACAATCATTACAGGCCAGCCACGCAGGACACACAACTTCTTGCATTTGATTCCTTTAAATGGAGCCTGGGCATAAACAACCGGCTCAGGCCCGAGAACAGTTGATAACGTGGAACACGTTCTGCTCACGCCGGCAAAAGTTAGCAGCTAAAAACCTGTAGCTCCTCTGTCAGAAACGAATCATAAATGTGAAAACATAAACATTGTTTAGACCAAGATAAAAGGATGTCTTTATTGCAACAGTTTGACTCACTCTGTCTGACAACGGCCAGAATGTGAAGAACTGCAGCCAATCCGGTCAGACCGTCAATGACCTCTGAGTCAACAGTTGAGTTGATCTCTGCCAGGAAGGCCCTGAAAAAGAGAAGAGACCTTGGTTCAGAAACTACTAAGGGAAAAAGTATAATAGTCCATTGTCTTTCTTTTTTGTGTTTGATTTATCACGGTCCTTATATGACATTGTGTGGTTTTGACCGCGTTTGTTTTGTGTGTTCTGTTTCTTATTACTCCTTATGTGTGAAAAATCTATAAAAATCTTCAAATCACAAAAAAAATTAACCCAACTCGGCCAGCATAGTCAGAAAGCAGCAACTCTTGGGGAGAAGTTACCTGGTGACAGGGGGCGATTTGAGGAGAACGTCCAACAAGATGCATGAGAGAGGAGGCAAATCCTGGACTGTCTCTGGTATTGTGACCTCTTGGGGATGTGTAATCTAAGACAGAAACGTTTTAAGTTCGGCGCAAACAAAATATAGTACATGTCCTTAATACGCAGCCTATCAACATTGTGAATCATATTTTCTATATGGGAAAATAGTGTTTGTAGTGAATCAGCCATCTTAGTTTGATCTTACCCTTTGAAGGGAGTGTTGGCTTGCCGCCAGGGTTGCAGCACAGATGGTTGAAAACACCCCGTTTAGGGGGTTGGAGTCGAAGCCCGACCAAGCCTGAACGACCTGGAGGAAGTTTCCTAGAGCGGGAACAGCCGAGTGCCACAGCTACAACAACCAGGGGAGAGAGAAACAACCTTAAAATCATCTATTCACATTTGCGAGGTGAATAGGGGCCATAATGTATCATGCGTCTAAGAGTAGGAGTGCAGTTCAGTCATTTAGATCACAATGAATACGATTACATGGCCTGGGGGGAGCTGATCCTCAACCCTACTCTGAGAAGCTTGATACATATGGCTCCAGTACTGCTTCTGTTGTTCGGCCAAATAGGTATTATTTATAGACACAGCCATTAAAAATCTGATTGAAGAGACTACCTCTAATGACCTAAGTGTGCGTTTTTGATTGACAGTCAAATCAACAACACACCAAACAGTCAATAAAAAGCCCTATGTTGATACGGTGACTGATGACTTCAGATGCGTCCAAAATGGAACCCTATTCCCTATAAATAGTGAAGGGTGCCATTTGCGAAGCAGCCATCCTCCACACCTCCTGGCCCTCCTCGGGGTCCTTCCTCAGGCGGCGAGCCATGACCTCCAGGATCTTCTGGAAGATGTTGGTAACCACACTGAGGATAATGGAGGACTGGTCGTCCTGGCCCTGGTTCTCGGGGACGTAGTTCTCCGCCACCTCCGTCAGCACAGAGAGCAGCAGTGGAACACACAGGTAGCCCTTCTCTGAGAACACAACACACACACACACACAGTGAAATTGGACGAGGTGCACAAGCGACAATCTACATTTCTAAATGTGCCTTATGGCAAAGTTGATTTACAGATCCAAAATGGCCCTAAAGTGGCATACTCCTTCATATTGACTCTGCATGTTTCTACTGTCTGTCATTGTATCTGTGTAGTGTAGATAGCTATACTCACCAGAGAGGAGCACGACGGAGCACAGGTGAAGGACCTGCCCTTTGAACTCCTCGTCCCCAAGGCCCACCCGGATCACATCGCTGCACACTGTGAGGAAATTCTGCCAAACATCACAACAACGTTAGAGCAAAGAGGGACAGAAAACGTTAACATACAGAAACTCTTGCATTAATGTGTGTTTTTTTATAGTAAATCAGAGTTTGTATTGACAACTGTTTTTAAGAACCTGTAATAATACTGAAAGACCATACAACTAAACTACAGTACCAGTCAAAAGTTTGGACACTTACTCATGCAAACGTTTTTCTTTATTTTTACTATTTTCTACAGTGAAGACATCAAAACTATGAAATAACACAAATGGAATCATGTAGTAACCCACATTTTTTTAAACAAAATCTAAATATATTTGATATATGAGATTCTTCAAAGTAGCCACCCTTTACCTGATGACAGTTTTGCACACTCTTGGCATTCTCTCAACCAGCTTCACCTTGAATGCTTTTCCAACCGTCTTGAAGGAGTTCCCACATATGCTGAGCACTTGTTGGCTGCTTTTCCTTCATTCTGTGGTCCAACTCATTCCAAACCATCTCAATTGGGTTGAGGTCGGGTGATTGTGGAGGCCAGGTTATCTAATGCAGCACTCCATCACTCTCCTTCTTGGTCAAATAGCCCTTACGCAGCCTGGAGGTGTGTTGGGTCATTGTCCTGTTGAAAGATGAATGATAGTCCCACTAAGGGCAAACCAGATGGGATGGCGTATCACTGCAGAATACTGTGGTAGCCTTGCTGGTTAAGTGTGCCTTGAATTCTAAATAAATCACAGACAGTGTCACCAGCAAAGCACCCCCACACCTCCTCCTCCATGCTTCACGGTGGGAAGCACACATGCGGAGAACATCCGTTCACCTACATGGCGGTTGGAACCAAAAATCTTATTATTTGGACTCATCATACCAAAAGGACAGATTTCCACTGGTCTAATGTCCATTGCTCGTGTTTCCTGGCCCAAGCAAGTATTTTCTTCTTATTGGTGTCCTTTAGTAGTGGTTTCTTTGCACCAATTTGAGCATGAAGGCCTGATTCACGCAGTCTCCTCTGAACAGTTGATGTTGAGATGTGTCTTTTACTTGAACTTTGTGAAGCATTTATTTGGGCTGCAATTTCTGAGGCTGGTAACTAATGAACTTATCCTCTGCAGCAGAGGCAACTCTGGGTCTTCCTTTCCTGTGGTGGTCCTCATGAGAGCCAGTTTCATCATAGCGCTTAATGTTTTTGCGACTGCACTTTCAAAGTTATTGAAATTTCCCGGACTGACTTACCTTCATGTCTTAAAGTAATGATGGACTGTCGTTTCTCTTTGCTTATTTGAGCCGTTCTTGCCATAATATGGACTTGGTCTTTTACCAAATAGGGCTATCTTCTGTATAACCCCCCTTCCTTGTCACAACACAACTGATTGGCTAAAACGCATAAAGAAGGAAAGAAATTCCACAAATTAACAAGGCGCACCTGTTAATTGAAATGCACTCCAGGTGATTACCTCATGAAGCTGGTTGTGCAAAGCTGTCATCAAAGCAAAGGGTGGCTACTATGAAGAATCTCAAATATATTTTGATTTGTTTAACACTTTTCGGGTTACTTCATAGTTTTGATGCCTTCACTATTATCCTACAATGTATAAAATAGTACAAATAAATTAAAAACCCTGGAATGAGCAGGTGTGTCTAAACTCGACTGGTACTGTAAATCACAGGACAATAAAAACGTTCAATCATTAAACATTTCATTTTTGTGCACATTTTCCCTGAGAACAATGCATTGCATAAGCCGCCGTACTATCTTAATCTCAAGTGTTGGTGCTGGAGCCCTAGAGTTGGTGGAAGCAGCAGAAGTGGGTACTGAGATAAACAGGAGGGTCTATTCTCAATATCCGCTCACAGCAGCAGCCTTTGGGCGACAGGCTCGAGAGAGTAATGGCAGAAATAACTAGAGAAGCCCGTTTCAAAAGAACAAATTAGTCCATCTAGCTCTCTGGGAGTGGGAGGCATACAGCAGAGAGCTGATAGGCGAGAGTGTGGAATAACAATCTATAACCAACTAAGGCTTGCGCCCCAAATGGAACCCTATTCCCTAAAAGTGCACTACTTTTTGACCAAACGTAATGCACCACATAGGGATTAGTGTGCCATTTGGAGCGCAGACTGAGCTAGAACTGAAAGCCTAAGAAAGGAGAAGAATTGATCTACTGACCATAAAACTATAAAGATGCTCATACATTACCATGACTTAATTCATTGGAAAAAGCTGTAACGGTTTCTCAAACACACAACTATTTGCCACAGCTGTTCTTTTACGTCTGAAAGGTTTTCAGAAAAACACTGACAACTGCTGATGTAAAAAAAAAAAAAGGCTTTGTGAAATACACAACAAATACAAATACACAACACTCCAGGAATTGAGTTTGACACCTCTTGAGGTACCTCGGGAATACTGAACACAGGAATAACACGTAGGTGTTGTGTAGAAAAACACGGTGTAAACCCCCATCCTGTGGTTGATACTTGCGACTCTATCCAGCAGGTTGTGCTTACCTCTACCACCTGCCTGGCGAGGTCCCGCTGCTGCTCAGTGACCCCTCCCTCACTGGGACTGACCAGGAAGGGCAGCGCCCTCTCTGCCACCCATGCAGCCATGTTCTCCACAGCACCCAGGAAATCCCTGCACTCAGAGAACTGGGAAAGAAAACACGTGGTTATAGAACAGAAAGCCCTGGTGGTTATAACAGGTGGTAAAAGGTGGTTATAGCCCAAACACTGCACAGACCAGTAATTAATATAAGAAATAATATATGCCGTTTAGCACTTTTATTCAAAGTCAACTTAGTTATGCGTGCATCATTTTTAACGTATGGGTGGTTCCAGGAATCGAACACCCTATCTTGGCGTCGCAATTGCCACGCTCGACCAACTGCTACAGAATACCAGTTATATCCCAAATACTGTTCATTAAACCTGGGACGATAAACCAAAATGACAGACACCGACAAAAGCCAACGCTTAGAGGACATTTTGCTGATCGTTAATTATGATAAAGTGGCCTATACTAGACTGGAGATACGTGACGTTTGAGATAAGTCTGCTAATGTGGATGATTGCTAATGGGACAACCCATAACCTCTGAACTCTGAAAACGTTCAGGAATTTGGGGAATTAGCTTAACTTGTAAAATACATAAAACACAATAAGATAGTTTTCAAATTAAAACATACGTCAAAGATGTAAAACATCTAATTAGTTAGAAATAGAACCCATCCAATTAGTGAATATCACATTCATGTAAAATGTGATATTTAAGTTAAAGCTATTTAATATGAAGAGCATGAAATAATGCCCCAAAACATGCTAAATACTCCATTCCACTCAGTAGTGCCTACTGTATTATTCATTATTACTTTATACCGTTTTCGCCCCAATTGGTTTAACACATTCTGGGGAACAAAGCTCCATGCTCTCGAAAAACTAAAATCGTCAAAAAACAAAAACATACATTTTCTACACATTAATATTCAAACAAAACCCTCTATGTAACATTTACAATTGCATACTGTAGTTCGAAACAAGATTAATGATAGAAATGAGAGGATCCTCCAGCGCCGTGGTCCTGTGGGCAACACTCCCCGCAACAAGCAAATGTGTGCTTTCCGACCGGAGACCAGGGTTCAATTGCCGTCTCCACCTTTCATACTATGCATCTGACTAATAAAGGAAAAACACTATAAAAAAAGGTAAAGTGAAAGGTTTATTCATTCAGGAGTTAAATGAAACACTCAGTGTTGAAAAAATAACCCATTGATGTTAATAGCCAGAGTTGAGTGTGATTGTGTCCTTTTTCTCTGTAGTAAAACACTGACACTCAAATCCACGCCCATCATTATCATATTTCCGAGCATGCTTTATTGCAAGTTTTTTTTTTTGAATTGTGTTTAAATATCTGTTTCTGTATGCACATTGATTGATTGATCTTATGTTACATCCTGTGTTAGGGTAAAACTAGTCTGTTGAGGTATAGCCTTATGATATGTAATGTATTGTCATAAAGGGTTACATTTTAAGGAGAATATATTCACTTACGCACTCACTTGAAGGCTACAGTTTTGATAAGAATTGAATGCAACAGCCACGTTAACTAACAGGCACTTTGGGATATAAGCCGATATTTGCTTACAGTGCATTCGGAAAGTATTGAGAACCCTTGACTTTTTCCACATTTTATTCTAAAATGGATTAAATGAATTGTTTACCTCAATCTACACACAATACCCCATAATGATAAAGTGAACTTTTTAGAAAAGTTTGCATATTTATATTTAAAAAACGAACACCCGATTGACTTAAGTATTCAGACCCTTTGCCATGAGGCTCGAAAATGAGCTCAGACGCATCCTGTTTCCATTGATCATCCTCAAGATGTTTCTACAACATTATTGGAGTCCACCTGTGGTAAATTCAATTGATCGGACATGATTTGGAAAGGCAAACACCTGTCTATATGAGGTCACACAGTTGACAGTGAATGTCAGAGCACAAACCAAGCCATGAGGTCGAAGGAATTGTCCATAGAGTTCAGAGACAGGATTGTGTAGAGGCACAGATCTGGGAAAGGGTACCAAAAATGTCTGCAACATTGTAGGTCCCAAAGAACACAGTGGACTCCATCATTCTTAAATGGATGAAGTTTGGAACCACCAAGAATCTTCCTAGAGCTGGCTGCCCGGCAAAACTGAGCAATCGGGGGAGAAGGGCCTTGGTCAGGGAGGTGACCAATAACCCGATGGTCACTCTGACAGAGCTCCAGGGTTCCTCTGTGGAGATGGGAAAACTTTCCAGAAGGACAACCATCTCTGCAGCACTCCACTAAATCAGGCCTTTATGGTAAACAGAAGCCACTCCTTAGTAAAAGGCACATGACAGCCTGCTTGGAGTTTGCCAAAAGGCACATAAAGACTCTCAGACCATGAGAAACAAAATTCTCTGGTCTGATGAAACCAAGATTGAACTCTTTGGCCTGAATGCCAAGCGTCACATCTGGAGGAACCCTGGCACCATCCCTATGGTGAAGCATGGTGGTGTTTTTCAGCGGCAAGATCTGGGAGACTAGTCAGGATCTAGGGAAAGATGAACAGAGCAATGTACAGAGAGATCCTTGATGAAAACCTACTCCTGAGCCCTCAGGACCTCAGACTGGGCCGAAGGTTCACCTTCCAATAGGACAACGACCCTAAGCACACAGCCAAGACAACGCAAGAGGGGCTTCGGCACAAGTCTCTGAATGTCCTTGAGTGGCCCAGCCAGTGCCCGGACTTGAACCCAATCGAACATCTCTGGAGAGACCTGAAAATTACTGTGCAGTGACGCTCCACATCCAACCTGACAGAGCTGGAGAAGATTTGCAGAGAAGAATGGGAGAAACTTCCCAAATACAGGTGTGCCAAGCTTGTAGCGTCATACCCAAGAAAACACGAGGCTGTAATCGCTGCCAAAGGTGATTCCACAAAGTACTGAGTAAAGGGTCTGAATACTTATGTAAAATGTGATATTAGTTTTTTAATACATTTGCAAAAAATTCTACAAACCTGTTTTTGCTTTGTCATTATGGGGTATTGTGTGTAGATTGATAAGAAAAATATACATGTAATCCATTTTAGAATAAGGTTTTAACGTAACAAAATGTGGAAAAAGTCAAAGGGCCTAACTACTTTCCGAATGCACTGTATATCCTAGTGTGCCTTTAGAGTGAACGTTGGAAATACCCCCCATGACGGTTTGTTATTGACTTACTAAATGCATTTACATGTCCAGCCTCTATCAAAGGCTACATAACATAAGCAAATCTATGTGTGCTCAAATACCAGAAGCTACATATTTGATTGCCTGTTTAGTTCCTAGCCCTGCAAAATTACATATTTGACTTGCACAGGCCATTTGACCAAATTATGATAACCTTCAGGGTGGTATATTCATTTCCTGTTGAAATCCAACCAAAATGGTGGATTTGCAATATTTAGAATAGTTCATCAAGCACATTTTGCATTCAGACTGATTGCAAGGTGGAGAGTATAAAGTTGACAAGACAACATAAACCATATTTAGTGGCTCCAGTCTCAATAACGGGTGCAATAAATCCAACCACTAACAGATTAGAGTATGTAATACATTTAAAAAATGATTTATCTTTGTGCTGCATAATATAAATAACAATCAACGTACAAAGACAAACGAATCATTTGAAAAATGGACCAGCAAAACAGCTTGCTGGGAAATATGTTAAATCAGCCCCTGACACCATTTAAAATGTGTCTTTCCAACATTTTGTAGTCCTCTGTAGGTTAGTTGGTGGAGCATGGATTTTGCAACGGCAGGATAGTGGGTTAGATTCCCGGGACCACCCTTCCGTAAAAAATGTATGCATGAATGACTAAGTTGCTTTGGATAAAAGTGACTGCTTAATGGCATACGTTGTAGAATTATAAAGCAATACATAATAATTGCGTAAACAATTCTTAGTATAAAAGGCATCCTTAAGGGATAGTTCACCCAAATTACAAAACGACAATGTCATTGTTCATTGACTGCTTATGGGTAAGAAAACCAATATGTCATTTGGGTGAACTATCACTTTAATTGGACCAAAATAACCAAACAGGAAATATATTGCACATCAACTCCTCATTAGAAAACATGTATATAATTATTTGATTTAAAACAAAGTTTGCATTAAATTTCAATGCATTAACTCCAGTACACAATTTTAATACAATTCAAGTTTCAGAATTCCATTCCACAGGATGTTTTTATTTTCCGATTTAAATTAAATTCCAATTCCATTCCAAGGATGGTTCATGTTCAGTCCCAATTAAATTCAGACAGTCTAAATTCTAATTCAACTCCAGTTAAATGTTTTGAAGATTGCTGCAATTCCAAGTAAATTCTCCACATCCTGCTTGAATTGTATTTGGAATTTGAAATCAAATTAAAATTGACCAACCCTGAGGATAATTCTGTCAATTGATCATGTGCAAAGCACTACCGTACACAGATTTGAGGAGTCTGAATTGAGCTGTTTTGCAGCAGAGGTAGAAGTATGTAGGTGATGGAACTCACTTTGTGGTGTAGATGGGCACTGAGACGAGCGTGAAGAGCAAACGCCCTCAGTGCCGTTTCTGCACTGGGAACATCGGCCTGGGCCTCAGAAGAGCTCAGATGGGAGTAGAGCACCAACTGTGGAGGCAAACAGGACACAGGATCACACCTATGCCTATCACAGCACATATAAGCAACATCAATCAAAATATATCTACTGTACCTTCCAGGCCCCGAGGGCTTTGTGCAGCTGTTTGAGCTGGCCATGCCTGAAGGGCAGTATGCAGTCCCGCGTGGAGGTGCGGCTGACCAGGTACTCCAGGTAATCTAACCCCAGGTCTGGCTTGGCCTCCACTGTCTCCTGGATGCGCACTTTCCGACTGGTGTTCCCGTTGCCCTGTGAAGGAGAAGTGGGAGCAGGAAGGGGGGTTATGGCCAATGATGTCATGATTACATGTTTTTTTTCTGGATAAAAAAGGGGTTTAGGTGGTGGGTGTGGTAGGGGGTGTGGCAATGGGAGCGGTCAGCCCGGCTGTATTTTAGAGGCCCCCCATCCAATTTCCTGCAATTCTACACATTTCTCCATGGAGCTGAGAAAATGTGGCAGTTTTAAAGCTAATTTCCTGCAATTCTTTGCCTTTTGCCATGGCTAATGCAGTGTTCTTTTGCTCAAACATATAATACTGCTCAATACTTCATTGTTTTTGGAATTTTAATTTCTCCCCGTCTAGCTTTTATTATGTTGATTATTAGTTCCAAAAAAATATATTATTAAAAAAATATAGGCCCATTATCTTTTCTAAACACTTTATCTGGTTTTAGTCATTTAAAGGCCCTGAACAGTACTTTCTCTCTCATGGCTAACCATCAGGAATTTTAAAAAATTCGGTGGGGAGCTTATATTCATGAGCTCGCCTTGACTGACAGCACTTTCAAACGCCTATGTCAAGCAACTTGTATGGAGTGTTGCAGTAAAATCGTCAAGAAAGTTTGTTGATATACAAACCAACTCAAACATTGAAATTGCATCAATTACATATATATATATATTTTTAGACATTTGGCACGTCTCTTGTGATGCGGTTCACAGAGGCACTGACGGATGTGTTGACTTGACAACGGCAGCGGATTTTTGAATGACCCTTCCCCCCCTTTTGTTCCATGCTGTCTGAAGACCTAGCCAGTAACTAGCTAACACCAGACACAGCTGAAAGGGAAAACATATGCATCTTTGCCATAAATGAATAGGATAAACTTTTAATTATATATGCTGGCACCAGTAGAGTAGCTATCTGGCTATATAAACCATGTCCCTCTGCAAACACGCCTTCTCCGATGTTAGTTACAAGGCAGTCCTCATTAAAATTAGGTAAGAGAATATCATGTTACGATTGGTGTATTAAAATGAGTTAAGATATAACACCTTTCCCCTTAATAATGAATCCAAGTGTTTGACATGGGGGGGGGGGGGCAGTAACTTTACCAATGAAAAAGCAAGTCATTTTTCATACTTTGGTCATCATTTTTTATTTTACCTTTATTTAACTAGGCAAGTCAGTTAAGAACAAATTCTTATTTTCAATGACGGCCTAGGAACAGTGGGTTAACTGCCTGTTCAAGGGCAGAACGGCAGATTTGTACCTCGTCAGCTCGGGGATTTGAACTTGCAACCTTTCGGTTACTAGTCCAACGCTCTAACCACTAGGCTACCCTGCCGCCCCCAGATCATACTTTGATCTGGTTTCTTTCAAATATCATAAAATGTCATGAAAAACAGGATTTTAACTGTTCATGACCCTCAAGTTTACACAGTGTTTTTCCATCCCAATTTTGACTCATGTAATAAAATAAAAAAAGGATTTGAGGATTTCTCCTTTGACAAGATAATCCATCTACCTGACAGGTGTGCCATATCAAGAATCTGATTAAGCAGCATGATCATTACACAGGTGCACATTGTGCTGGGGACAATAAAAGGCCACTCTAAAATGTGCGGTTTTGTCACAATGTCACATGATGACTGCAGGAATGTCCATCAGCGCTGTTGCCAGATAAATGAATGTTCCTTTCTCTACCATAATCTGCCTCCAACGCCGTTTTAGAGAATTTGGCAGTACGTCCAATCAGCCTCACAACCGCAGACCACAAGTAACCAAGCCAGCCTAGGAACTCCACATCCGTCTTCTTCACGTGCGGGATCGTCTGAGACCAGCCACCCAGACAGCTGATGAAACTGTGGGTTTGCACAACCAAAGAATTTATGCACAAATGGTCAGAAACGTCTCAGGGAAGCTCATCTGCGTGCTTGTCATCCTCACCAGGGTCTTGACCTGACTGCAGTTCGCCGTCATAACCGAATTCAGTGGGGAAATTCTCAGCTTCAATGGCCAATGTCACGCTGGAGAAGTGTGCTCTTCAGAGATTAATTCCAGTTTCAACTGTAGCAGGCAGAGGGTGTTGTGTGGGTGAGCAGTTTGCTGATGTCAACATTGTGAACAGAGGTGGGGTTATGGTATGGGCAGACATAAGCTACGGACAAACAACAAAATTGCATTTGATCAAATGGCAATTTGAATGCACAAAGATACCGTGACGAGATCCTGAGGCCCATTGTCATGCATTTCATCACCTCATGTTTAAGCATGATAATGCACGGCCCCATGTCGCAAGGATCTGTTGACAGTTCCTGGAAGCTGAAAATGTCCCAGTTCTTCCATGGCCTGCATACTCACCATACTCTGGATTGACGTGTACGACAGTGTGTGCCAGTTTCTGACAATATCCAATAGGGATGCACCGATATGACATTTTTGGCCGATACCGATATCCGATATTTTCCTTGCTAAAAAACCCAATACCGATAACCGATATTAACATTTTTAGTAGCATTTTAAGCATTCTAGTACAATTAAATAGTTAAAACACACACACACACACAAACGGACGCAGCGGTCTAAGGCACTGCAACTCAGTGCAATAGGTGTCACTACAGTCCCTGGTTCGAATCCAGGCTGTATCACATCCGGCCGTGATTGGGAGTCCCATAGGGCGGCGCACAATTGGCCCAGCGTCGTCCAGGTTTGGCCATCATTCTAAATAAGAATTTGTTCTTAACTGACTTGCCTAGTTAAATAAAAAGGTTACACACACACACAAAAAAGTTATTTTGTTGGCATTTACGTATGTCCCCATTACCAGTAAAACATAATCAAACCTATTTCTTTCACCTACTTTCTGTGCTGTTTCGTTGCTCATTTGTTCAGTCATTTCATTCTCAACCAGGATTTCATCATACATGTCAAGCAGTGAAGTTTCAGCTTTGTCTGTCTGTGGCCTCTCTTCCTCGGTGCCCACTGTCACTGTGTCCGCTTCCATCTTGTCCAGCTGTGTATGTAACATTTCACGTAAACCCTGTTTCATGTCTGCATCGAAGTAGCGGCCCTTGTACCTAGCATCGAGCATGGTGGCGACACAGTAAAGAGGCTAAGAGAAAATACCACCTAATTGCTTGTTCACAGCCTCTAGTAGTGTACTTTTGTAAGTTAACCCCCACGGTCTGTCGGTAGTTTTGTTGAGCAGGCGTTTTAATGCCATGACAGAGGGTATCATGTCTGCTGCAGACGCAGTTGATTTGCATATTTCTTGAGTCAGTTGTTCGAATGGCGCTAGGAGTGTGTTCAAGTTTCAAACATGTTCTCAAATGGCAGCAGCGGTATGAGAACCAGCAAATTCTTGAGCATGCAATGCGGCTTTCCTCAGTACGAAATCCTCGTCGACCCACTGTGCTGTCAGACCCAGCATGCTCATGGGGCTGACATCGCTGGTCCAGATGTCAGTCGTGACGCACATAGCAAGTAGCATCATGAATTCCATTATCTTGGCGTTAATGGATTTCGACCTTTGAGTTGTCTCGCTGAAATGTTCTTACTCTTTCAGATGACTGCTCAACTTGTTTAGCTGTTGGAAGTGTGCCCTTAGTATTTTTCTGCTTTTGTTCTGTGTAGCGCTGTATTTTTCGTGGCGTCATTACGTCATCTACCTACGTTATATAGGTATGCGCGTTAGCTTTGACATCGGTTTTGCACATCGGCGTTAAACTTGACATCAGGCCGATGCTGTCATTTTTAGCTAATATAGGCCGATTCCGATTTGCTCACCGATATATCGTGCATCCCTAATATCCAACAACTTTGCGCAGCCATTGAACAGGAGTGGGACAACATTCCACAATAAACAGCCTGAACAACTCTATGCGAAGGAGGAAAATATCTGTGACCAACAGATGCATATCTGTATTCCCAGTTATGTAAAATCCATAGATTAGGGCCCAATTCCGCTAAATTGACTGATTTCCATATGAGCTGTAACTCAGTAAAATCTTAAAAAAATGTTGCATGTTGTGTTTAGTTTTGTTCAGTGTAAGAAACGAAAAGAAAATTGTCCAACACATTGGGTGTCTTGAAATATGCAGCTAGACAGATTAAAAAGTAAACTTACATTATAAAACTTCTGACAGCCAGCTTTCTAACTCTGCTCATAACTTCTGGGCTTTATAACACTCCCAGAAGGCATGAATTATTGAGTTATTGTTTAGTTTCACACTTAAAATATGACTGCAGTTGTGCTGTAGAATCTGAATTTTGTGTCTCTTGTATAATAAGGATTTCAATGGCAGAATCCCTGGACAAGATCTCAGTGGTTCATTTGGATATTTATATTTTAGGCATAAAATATAAATATCCCAAGAAGCCACTGAGGGTCCACTGAGGCATAACAATGTATTTGTGTCTGTGTCCCAAATAGCACCCAATTCCCTAGATAGTGCACAACTTTTGACCAGAGAACATATGGTCCTTGATCAAAATTTGTGCAATATATAGAGAATTGGGTGCCATTTGGGACGCAACCTCAGTGTGTTACTTACCGCGGCGGTGGGTAAGGCCTCAGTGAGCCAGTCGGTGATAAGCTCCAGGACATGTGCGGCCTGGCCCCAGCTACACAGACACTCGATGATCTGACTGTACTGGGACACCTTGGCCCCCGCCTCTAGCCTCTTCAGCCTGGACAGCACCCCACAGCTGGAACACAGGGACCAGGAGGGGACAGTGTTAACGCGTGCGCGTGAGTAAGTGATTGAGTGAGAGAGTCTGAAGTGGAGACAAGTTAGCAGGACCCCAACTGACCTGAAAGTGGGGACAGAAGCTGGGGGCAGTAGGGAGGCCAGTTGGATGAGGGGAACTGTGCAACGCTCCTCCTGAAAGAGAGAAAAGTGAGGACACCTTAAAAGATGTGGAGGATATCTAGGGTGCGTCCCAATAATCTCACTTCTTCCTGAAGTGTGCACTCTCACTACTCCCCACACATTTAAAAACATTGGATTGGTGTAGGCATGGGCTAGAGGGAGTGTCAATATACCAGTCATTTCCTTTCAAATCCATGAATGGAAGTGAAGCAGTGTGCAGTTTGGGAGAAAGGAGAGACTATTGGGACGCAACCTCCAGTCCACCTCATACCTGGAAGACGTTGAAATATTTGGGCACGACGGAGCCAAACTTGGCAGTGGTGTACTGGAGGGCGTCCTTGTTGAGCTCCAGGGCCTTCCGGATGCTCCTCCACAGGATCACTACCACCTCCAGCAGACTGGCCATGGACGCCGTGTCCTTGACCGAAAGGACATCCTCAAGAACCTGAGATTTGAAAATAAACTAAAAACTGTCACTCAGCAACTTGTGGTGGTAAACAGATGAGTGATGGTATGTAGAGTTCAGTAGGTACCCGCACTCAAACCATAAATAGGAAACGCCAAAGAGGCCGAGACGAAAAAAATATGCTTTTTAATACCATGGTTGAAAGAATACAAAGTCAACCTTTTTTGTTGTTGCACTTTTTCCCCCCGAGCTTGGTATTAAATGATTTATACTTTTGCATACCAGCCTTGTTGTTTTTTTTCTCCTTTTTATGGTTTGAGTGCGAGTTCCTAATGAACTCTATACAGATATTTATTCTCTCACGCACCAGTCACCAATCATTCTAGCCTTAGCGCAGACCCTCATACTGGCTTTCTGCACTGGAGACATGTAAGCACTCTTAAATTCAAAGACCGACCCTCCATAAGATCAAAATGATCATTTTAACCATGTTTTGAAGCTAGACAGTGCTTACAATGGAGTAAAACAAGATTGTATTTGGGGTTTTGATGGGGTACGACAGTTTAACTCATGAGGCATTTAGAAGTTAATTTATTTTCGTCAAGAAGGGGTGGGAGGTACTATTCCCAGATTGCATTTTGAATGATAAACATTTTTCATCATAGTACATGCATTCCACTGACAAACAAGAATCTCCTTAGTCTTGTAAGTGATCCAAAATTCAACGCCACAATCAGTCTTACACTAGCGTTCTCCTTGTTGATCGGGTTTGTATTGTTTGGGTCTTCAGTCTGGATGCAGGCATTCAAACACCGGCGGATTGTCAGCATCAGCTTGACTGGGACACAGGAGGTACAGTAAACAGTCTGGGGATTTTTAACAACTTCAAATGACTCACAACATCTACAAGCTAGATATGTATTAAAAAATATATAATAATCTACAGGGGAATAAAGACCTATGACTTCAACAACAGTAAACTTCCAAGGATCAATGAAGGCTTTAAATCCCACATATGCTGACAGGCGCTACATAGCTGCAGGCCAAACTCACCTACTGTATGTTGGTGGGCGACATGTATACGTGGGACAAACTCACCTATGTTAGTGGGGGCAGTGTAGATGTGCGAGTACTGGTAGAACTTCCTGGCTGCCTTGGGGTTCATCTGAATCAGAGTGACACAGCGCTCACACCACACCTCCTCTGATTGGTTGACGGGGAAGAAGGAATTGAAGAGGAGGTTGACGATGCGCTTGGAGACGGGCTGCGAGTCGACAGCCAGACGGGCTAGCAGGTGTTCCATGGAGGATACTTTCCAGAACTGGCCAGATGAAAGGGGGGGTGTACGGCAGGGTGAGCATCACAAGTAAATGTCTGGCAGTATTAGAGGTAGTGGCGGTATCAAAAAAGTTTATGGCCTTCACAAACAAAATGACAATGAAGATATCAATGGCCATCAAAATTGTTAAAAGGTTTCAAACAAGTCTAATAAATGCGAAAGTTGGACATAAAACATTTTACAGGCAGACAAGTAATGAATGGCATTGAGGAATTTATTGTGGCAATTCAGGTATTCAATTTATTGTCAAATGTCACTTTTTTCTTTCTTTCTTAGAATACACTCATATACACTGAGTGTAGAAAACATTAGGAACACCTGCTCTTTCCATGACAGATGAAAGCTATTATCCCTTATTGATGTCACTTCAATCAGTGTAGATGAAGGGGAGGTTAAAGAAGGATTTTTAAGCCTTGAGACAACTGAGACATGGATTATGTATGTGTGCCATTCAGAGGTTGAACGGGCAAGAGAAAATAGAATGCCTTTTAACGGGGTATGGTAGTAGGTGTCAGGCGCACCGGTTTGTGTCAAGAACTGCAACGCTGCTGGGATTTTTCACACTGAACAGTTCCCCATGTGTATTAAGAATGGACCACCACCCAAAGGACATCCAGCCAAGTTGACACAACTGCATTGGAGTCAAACATGGGCCAGCATCCCTGTGGAACGCTTTCAACCCCTTGTAGAACTCATGCCCCAACGAATTGAATCTGTTCTGAGGGCAAAAGGGGGCACAAGTCAATATTAGAAAGGTGTTCCTAATGTTTTATACATTCAGTGTACATTCTTATTGTAGCAGTTTTTAAAAAATTTATATTTAGTGTTAAAATAAAAGTATGTTGAGCATTTGCATAAACACACCGTGTATATTTGCAGATATGAAACAATTAACATAAAGGGGAAGAACAGGGCAACAACCAACAAAACATTGTCTATCCTACCTGCACTCATCTGCATGGTCTATGCCTCATTAGTTACTGTTCTCACGTTTTCTTGCATAATTCAACAAGTGTTGTCAATTGCAGAAATACAAATCAACACACTTGGTTCTAGATTACACTTAGCATACTTTACATCGTTTGCAAGATCAGACACAACATCCCTATCATCCAGGTGCTCATGTTGTTGAGTTTTTCCATTTCAACGCATCTGAATTGGTAAACATTTCAACTGTATTAAATTACTTTCTTTCAGTTCCACAAAACACGTACGCCTATCATAAAAATAAAAAAAAGGTGATCTTTCTCCTCTTTCTTGTGATGCAAGTGTCAAGACAGTGTGTTAAATCCCGGATTAAGCTTTAGCATTCTTATAGATGCAATTGAAAGCCATTGTATCCCAATGTGCCCATCTCCCCCATTACCGAGGTGTGTTTGACAGGTCATTACGAACATTTACAAGATAAAAAGAGAGTCACAGAAGTAAAATGAAAGCAATCCATCCAGCAAGATTTAAGTGACAAGTCGATTCTGCACCCCTCAAAACACAGGAAATAGATGGCTGAAAAAGACAGATCCCTCAGATGGGCGGGGCATGTGCGTTGCTAAAGATGTTCATACAGAATATGTATCTATACATGCCTGTACAATAAAAACAAACACGAGTTGTGTCTTACCTTGGCGGCCCGCACTGCTTTAATCTTTAGCAGCATGTCAAGGAAGGCCACGCGTACTTTCTCCGAGGTGTCATGGAGGCTGTTCTTCAGAGCTGGCAGAAGCTGCTCAAGCAATGGGTGGCTGTAGCCATTGTCCAGTACGATGGTCAAACACTGGAGAGAAGATTTAACAATGACTGGTGGCGATCTAGTGGGGGGGGGGGGGGGGGTCATAGTTCACCGTTGCACAGTGCATTTGGAAAGTATTCAAACCCCTTAACTTTTTCCACTTTGTTATGTTACAGCCTTATTCTAAAATAGATAATTGTTTTTCTTCCCTCAATATACACACATTCCCCATAATGACAAATCAAAAACTGGTTTAGACATATTTGCAAATGTTTTGCAAATAAAAACTCAAAATCAAATGTACATAAGTATTCAGACCCTACACTCAGTACTTTGTTGGTAGCGATTACAGCCTCAAGTCTTCTTGGGTATGACACCACAAGCTTGGCACACCTGTATTTGGGGAGTTTATCCCATTCTTCTCTGCAGATCCTCTGTCAGGTTGGATGGGAAGTGTTGCTGCACAGTTATTTTCAGGTCTTTCCAGAGATGTTTGATTGGGTTCAAGTCTGGGCTCTGGCTGGGCCCGGACTTCAGAGACATTCCGAGACTTGTCCCGATGCCACTCCTGCGTTGTCTTGGCTGTGTGCTTAGGATCGTTGTCCTGTTGGAAGGTGAACCTTAGCCCCAGTCTGAGGTCCTGAGCAGGTTTTCATCAAGGATCTCTGTACTTTGCTCCGTTCATCTTTCCCTCGATTCTGACTAGGCTCCCAGTCCCTGCCGCTGAAAAACATCCTCACAGCATGATGCTGCCACGACCATGCTTCACCGTAGGGATGGTATTGGCTAGGAGATGAGCAGTGCCTGGTTTCCTCCAGACGTGACGCTTGGCATTCAGGCCAAAGAGTTCAATCTTGATTTCATCAGACCAGAGAATCTTGTTTCTCATGGTCTGAGAGTCCTTTAGGTGCTTTTTGGCAAATTCCAAGCGGGCTGTCATGTGCCTTATTTTTATTTTTATTTAATCCATTTTAGAATAAGGCTCTAACGTATCAAAATGTGGAAAAAGTGAAGGGGTCGGAATACTTTCCCGTATGCACTGTAGGTCTGCATCCCAAATGGCACCCTATTCCCTATATAGTGCACTGCTTTTGACTAGAGCCATGTTCTATTCTAGCCATGTCATGTTCTATTATATAGTGTTCTATAGTATTCAATACTGGGGTCACCCACCTTGAAGACGGAGCAGCGGACATCAGGGGAGCTGGTATCATTGGCCAGCTCTACCACCAGCTTCTTGAGGAAGTCGGTGATGACGGTGGGGGGGATGACCTCCCAGCACTTGGCCAGGATCTTACAGACCCCCAGGGTGGCTGTGGAGCGCACCAGGGGCTGAGGGTCCTCCAGCAGGTTCTGACATATTACAAACAGACACGCAGGAACAAACGGGAGAGAGCTTCAGGAGATTTATGAGACGCAAGGAATAAACAGGAAGACACTGTACAGTGCTGATAAAACAGCCTCACTACACGTGAACTATTTGACCCTTTAATCTACACATAGAAACATTCTATGCTGATTTGGGAATGTTTTTGCAATACCAAATTGTCGTACTCGCTCAACTTGTGGCATTTTTTGGGGGGGGGGGGGGGGGTTTCAAATACATTAAAAACGACCACTTGGAAATTCAGACTTACGACCAGCGTGTCCAGTTGTTTCTGGATGGTCTCGTCCATCTTCTCACTGCTCTGGCTGGGGTCGTGGATAGGGAAGGCCTCTGTGAATAGCAGAGTGGCATTGGCCCGGACCTCAGAGTTGGCAGCCTACAATGATAGCGAGACGATTCCTTCATTAGTTCAACTAAGGGGGGGGGGGGGGGGGKGAATACACACTATCCAGAAATAAAGAGAGTATGTGTGTGAAGGAAACTTTGACAGTACACTTAGCGCTCTCCAGAGAATGGGCTTGTAGAGTCTGTAGAGCATCTCATCCAACCCGTGGCGGCCCTTGAGTTTGTGAAAGTAGCTCAGTATCTAGAGAGAAGGGAGAGTTCAGTCACACACATAAAACACATGTCAACAATTGCAAAGAATATGTCAACTTTGTGGAAAAGTAAGCCAGCTAGAGGTTTGCTGATATGATCTGGTCCTTTGTAGCTCAGTTGGTAGAGCATGGGTATTGCAACACCAGGATAGTGGGTTCAATTCCCCAGACCTCCCATATGTCTAAATAAATAAATATAAAATGTATGCACGCATGACTAAGTTGCTTTGGATAAAAGCGTCTGCTAAATGGCATATATTATTATATTATGCTAAAGCCTTAGCAGTCTTGATATGAAAGAAGAGAAGAAAACAAAAATACAAATAATGTGTGCTGTTGAAGTATTACTCTGTCCACGTACGTCCCAAGTGGCACCCTATTCCCTATATAGTGCACTCATTTTGACCAGAGCCCTATGGGTGCACTAGTATGGGCCCTGGTCAAAAGTTGCGCACTATATAGGGAATAGGGTGCCATTTGGGACGTACACCGAGTCAAATGTGCACGCCCACCTGTCTGACTTTGGCATGGACGGGTGAAGACCTGTGCAGGAGCACAGCGTGCTGCATGAAGTCCTGGATGCAGGTGCTCTCTATCTGCTCCAGACAGAACCCAGAGGCCTTCTTCCAGGCCCGGTAGTAGATCTCAGCTATGTGGTCAGTGAGGGAACTGGGAAAAGAGTAAAAAACACACACAAAAAAACAGGTATATCATCATGAATTGAATGGTAGAAAACCACTGCCTCCTGACAAGCTACCTTAGAATAAGTAAGCCTTGACCGAGCCACAACGGACCATCTCCTGTTTCTGCAGCGGGAGGTGCAACTACACCCCCTGGACAGGACGCTAGTCCGCGACAGGGCCCCACTCCAAATCAGGGGTCCCCAATTACATTCAGCCACGGGCCGAACTAAGCTATATATTATTTGTACTCTGTAAAGTGACCGCAAGAAGCCCAAACAGAAACACTATTTGACAAAAACAGAATCATTTCAAACCTTGATTACATTGGGATACATACAAATATGCCTCTATATTTGTGTGGGAATACTCGGGAACAGATTTCCTGAATTTAAATCACTTTTAGCTGATATCCTGGTAATTTTACAGTCCTTAATGTCCAACCCCAAAAATAAAAATAACTATAAATGTTTTTGCTCAGAAAAATTGGAAGGCCAAATAAAATCACCTGCATGCGGAGTGCCAAGCAGAGGCATCGGGTCCCATTTTGTAAGAGTCTTTGGTATGACTCGGAATGGAACCTTGAACCTCCCAATCTGGCTGACATTCTAACAAGGCCAAACTAGAAATGCAAACACTTACTTTGCAAAGTAAGGTAGCTGGTTTTTGATGGTTCCATGGATCATCCGGATGAAGGTGACATTCCAGCTAAAGAGGAACACCATCAGACGCTTTCCCTGCCCAAGAAAGTTCATGTTGTCAGAACAACAATGTGAGCATGATACTGTAGGACACACACACACACACACACACACACACACACACACACACACACACACACACACACACACACACACACACACACACACACACACACACACACACAACACACACACACACACACACACACACACACACCACACACACACACACACACACACACACACACACACACACACACACACACACACACACACACACACACACACGACCTGAGTTTCAAATACTTCAAAAATCGATTGAAAAACAGAGCGTTTGCTTGAGTCTGTCTGGTGTACCAGATGGGCAGGGTTTGCAGTCTTTTCTTTTGTTATATTAAGCCAGGCAAGCTCAAACAGGCCCAGATAAAGTATTGAATACATTTCTTACATATTTGAAACCCAGTTCTGACACACAAACTTACATCTTCGTTTCTGATGTGATTGACACTGAGGAAGCACTGTAGCAGCAGATCGATCAGCTCCTTGCTGTCCTCCGATGAAAAATCCACAGTCAGCAGCACCTCATGGAAACCCCACAGCCTTCGGATCTCAGTCACCTGAGAACACAGACAACGCAGTGACGACATTCAGCAACCCATATACAAAACTGGTCGACGCCACAAGACAAAATGTGCCAAGATTATACAAACGGTTAATACAGAGAGAATTATTACCCCAGATACTCAGAGACACTTTGGAGAACAGCCCAACATGCAGATGGTTCGTTCCACCAAGTCGGTGCCTTTTGAGAAGTGGCAATTAAATGCGTCACAACAAGATAAGTTGTTCAAAAATTGATAGACAGGCTAGAAATGTATGGGTAACAGGGTTGACGTGTTATGCTCGACCAACTCAGTTACCCACCACAAAACGGACAAAAAGAGTAGAACCAGCTCACCTATTTTTACACTATGATTTGACTATTAGACGCTCAATGTTTCTTTAGATTTTTTTTTTTAAGGAATAGTTTCACCATATTAAAATGAGAGTTCAGTTCACGTAAACAGGGTTGACCTTAAAATGAGGGACAGACGTAAATGAATCACTAATCATATGAAATAAATGATCATCTTCAGAAATGACTGTCAAAGCAACAAAATAACTAGGGCTTTACAATGATGGTGAAATTTTGGGGTTGAGAGTTAAAAACTTCCTAGAAGTCACAGAGAGTGCATGGAGGGAAATGGCAAAATGCAGAATTTTGGTCACTTTAGAAAGTCGTTATTCGTATAAAATTCAAACGTAGTGAATTCTCCATGTGCGGTATATTAAAGGGAAGTTCATTAAAAAAATGCAATATTCGTGCCCAATTTAGACAAAATATCAAATCGGGCGCAAAATTCACTATTTTCGTGAAACACCCCCCCGAGATTCTGCCTGCGACAAGAGCGGATCCATCTCACTAGGGCAGAAAAAGAGGATCACACAGACCATAATCGTATACCACTCCACTGAAAATATCCACCTCTCTCAGATACACTAGAGTTGAAGACTTCAGTTCTGACATAGAAATAAAATAAAGTACATACTCTCAAATCAAATTCTTCAGATGAGCACTGAATGAGAGGACCAGGTGATTAGAAAGCGCTCGTCTGTTGTCAAGACCACGGAGTGGACATAAAACAGATTTAATGAGACCAGTCATTCACTTTTTGACTCCTGATGGAGATGATTAGGGATATAGGGGGCTTGACAAAACACAGAGGAGGAAAGCCAATCAGATATGGGGCGAACAAAATAAAAAGCAAGCCAAAAAAAAAATGAAGGAAACATGAAACATGTAGCCTATCATTCTGTATTTTCCACCAAAAATAACTGTGATATATATTTTTAAGCAATCCTATAAAGCAAGACTGACAGAGAGCCAAATTGAAAAGCAACGACAGGCCATGTTGGTGCTAAAGGGTACGTACTGGTTTCTTCAGTATGAGAGTCTTCTCCAGGCATACGAGGAAGGCTGTGCGGCCCAGCTCTTCTTTCCCCAGGAGGCCTTTCTTCCACCAGGCCTCACACAGACCGTGGACAGCCTGCCGCAGAGGCATCGCAGAGGCAGGAAGGTAGGGCAAGACACCTGGAGTTGTTCGACAGAGAGAGTTGAGTTTTTTTTTTTTACTGGCTATGAAAAGCACTACAGAAGTTTAATAAAAATCGAGGATAAAGGGTTAATATTCAATAAAACTAAGGCACTCACCATTTAATATGTTGGCGCACTCTAAGAGAGAGTTGTAAGCGTCACCATCCTCAATGACTTCAACCGAAGCAGTGACCACGAGAGTCACTCCCTCAAAAACAGATATGGTGTGCGTCTGAACAAGAACGGTAAAGATTAACACCTCTCAACCAAGGAATAGTAGACAACACTTACATTAGATGAAGGAGATGAAGTCAGAGCAAGAATAAAACAATTTCTCTTGTCATGTCCAGTTTGGAACAATATAGAAGAGCAAGAGTGGCCAGGATGTAGAGTTATCACTATACCAGTATCACAATACTATGATACCCAATTTTCCATGGCAATTTTTTTTTACTCAGAGGCAGACTAAGCTCTTTGGTTGAACCTGCTTTAAGTAAAATATTGTGTGATATAGCATGAAAAATAAACAAATGCTACTCTGAGTGACAACATAATGTGGTTCCTTTCCAACATTAGGACTGTATCACTCAAATTAAACCCGCTTCATGCTTTGTTTCCTTGCCACGATACTAGTATTGTATAAACTTTAAGTGACATAACTAACAAGTACTCACCAGGTCTGGGGACACCTCCATTTCCATGTCATTGTCCTCCTCTATGCCAGCATCCCAGTGCTCTTGTGGGAAGGCCGCCAGCTGGTCACAAAGCAGTGTGACTAGTCTGGCCCACAGTGCCTCTCTCTGGACCTTTGGCAACTCCTGCAGGACCTCTTCCAAGTCAAAGGGCTCAGTCGTGTCCTTCTGCGGTAACATTTCAACCAACAATATGGGGTCAGAGGGAAGGCTCTCAGATATATACACAAACATAACAAATCAGTATTGTAGAAAATACTCATTTTAGATTCATGATATTGGTCCTATATGATATCTTTTTGAAGGTTGACAAAAATGACATTGGTTTTAGCTATACCATCTAAATGTAGTTATATAGCTAGCTCATGTCACTCATCAGAAATGTAAGTAAACAGTTAGCTCACTTGGTGGAGCATAATTGACTTGCTAAATGCTAACAATGGGTGTATTCATTACATCTTTAAAGGAATACGTTTACAATTTCAGCACCAAAGAGAAGCAAACAGTGCAAATGGAACGAAAGGGACCCAACTGAATTTGTCCAAAAGAAACTCTCGTTTCCATTGCAAAAAGTTTTCCGTTTGGAGTAAAATAAAATTCCTAATGAATACACCCCAGCTATAAAACTGACAGCACAAACTAGCTAACGTTAGCTAAGTGTAAAGTTACTTACATGGAGTTTAGTGAAATTCAGAAATTCCCCCACATTGTCTTTGCAGACCGAGTTTAAAAATGCCTCTCGCTTAGACATTTCGTTTAGCCAGTGCCGTGAAATAAGCAGTCAAAACTCTGAATGATTGGGATAAAAGCAACATGTCATGACATCATGAGCAACAATAACATAGCCAAGTTAGCTAGCTAGATTCGTGTTTCCGATTTATAGACCGAAATATGACCTAAAGTTCATCAGAACATCATATACCACTAAGCGAATTTAATGTTAAATACATATCAATGTTTTGTGTCGTTATTCTTAAAAATCATAAACAATTACTTATGATTTAGCTAGCCACACACTCACCCAACAGCTTCCCCGCGCAAATTTAGATTTAAGATCCAGAGCCACGTCTGTTCAACGTCATTACGTTTTTTTGCACGCACGCAATCTACTGTAATTTATTTTTGCAGCATTTTGTAGAGCAAGCCACTTATGCTATTGGCAGTAAATTGTAAATACATGTTTTCCCTTCACATGTTGGGTGTAATTGTAGTTTCTTAAAAATGTGGTTTTAACTTAAAGTAATCTGTAAACGCACACATCGTGTGTGTCTCTCAAATGTGTATCAGTTCATTTTAAACGCTATTAATGTAAAGTAACTGGAAAGTAAATAATCAGGAATTAAAATATCAACTAAAGTTGTGCCTGAACCACTAGATGGCTCTTACGTTCAGCAAAACAAGGACGAGCAGCTACAGTGCACTCGGAAAGTATTCAGACCCCTTCACTTTTTCCACATTTTATTACATTACAGCCTTATTATAAAATGTATTAAATAGTTTTTTCCCTCATCAATCTACACCCAATACCCCATAATGTTTGTACATTTCTAAACATAATTTTTTTTCAATATAACATTTACATAAGTATTCAGACCCTTTACTAAGTACTTTGTTGAAGCACCTTTGGCAGCAATTACAGCCTGAAGTCAAATCAAATTGTATTTGTCACATACACCAAATACAACAGCTGTAGACCTTACAGTGAAATGCTTACTTACAAGCCCCTAACCAACAATGCAGTTAAGAAAAATACCTAAAAAAATAAAGAAATAAAAGTAACAAATAATTAAAGAGCAGCAGTAAACAGCTGCATCCCAACAGCATGATGCTGCCACCACCATGCTTCACCGTAGGGATGGTGCCAGATTTCCTCCAGACGTGACGCTTGGCATTCAGGCCAAAGAGTTCAACCTTGGCTTCAGCAGACCATAGAATCTTGTTTTTCATGGTCTGAGGGTCCTTTAGGTGCCTTTTGGCAAACTCCAAGCGGGCTGTCATGTGCCTTTTACTGAGGAGTGGCTTCTGTCTGGCCACTTTACCATAAAGGCCTGATTGGTGGAGTGCTGCAGAGATGGTTGTCCTTCTGGAAGGTTTTCCCATCTCCACAGAGGAACCCTGGAGCTCTGTCAGAGTGACCATCGGGTTATTGGTCACCTCCCTGAGCAAGGCCCTTCTCCCCGATTGCTCAGTTTGGCCGGGCGGCCAGCTCTAGGAAGAGTCTTGGTGGTTTCAAACTTCTTCCATTTAAGAATGATGGAGTCCACTGTGTTCTTGGGGACCTTCAATGCTGCAGACATTTTTTGGTACCCTTCCCCAGATCTGTGCCTCTACACAATCCTGTCTCGGCGCTCTATAGACAATTCCTTTGACCTCATGGCTTGGTTTTTGCTCTGACATGCTCTGTCAGCTGTGGGACCTTACATAGACAGGTGTGTGCCTTTCCAAATCATGTCCAATCAATTGAATTTACCACAGGTGGACTCCAATCAAGGTGTATAAACATCTCAAGGATGATCAATGGAAACAGGATGCACCTGAGCTTAATTTCGAGTCTAATAGCAAAGGGTCTGATTACTTATGTAAATAAGGTATTTCAAAAAAATTCAAAACCTGTTTTTGTTTTGTCATTATGGGGTATTGTGTGTAGATTGATAAGGAAAAACTTTAATTTAATACATTTTAGAATAAGGCTGTAACGTAGCAAATGTGGAAAAAGTCAAGGGGTCTGAATACTTTCCGAATGCACTGTAAATTCAGTAGGCTAACAGCCTCCCAAAGGCTAACAATGAATTTAGGGCCAGGCAACTTTTCACAGGGGAGTCAAGTCATTGCATTCAACAACAACACCTCAAAACAAGATACTTTTTTAATTAAAGAGAAACAACTGTTTATTATTCAAAACAAACCATGAATATCCTTATTCCAAACTTGAAAACTATTGATGCTAAAAGGTTTCATGTACATTTGTGAATGTGAAGGTGTTTAATGTTAATAAGGCACAGGAAAGATAACTGACAGAGGATTTAAGATGTTTGTAATGCACAATATGGAAGTGTTTCAAGATAAAACAGTATTCACTGTATGGCTTTACGTACAGGAGTAGACTATAGCACATTCTGTCATCATTCGACAAATAAAAACAAACACCTCACACAATGTTGCTCAAAAATGACCATAACGTCTGGTGTAAGAAACCATTAATATATTATCCTCTATTAATTTACAAATTATGTATTACAATAATCAAACTCTTATCTCTATTTAGATATAATGTACACCAGAGCAGAACATATCCCCCGCCCTGACATATACCCCTCCATCTCAACATAATCCTATATTGCACTGAATCCCTCAAATTATACGGTATAGAATATACTGAACCACAATTTCATCCTTTTTAGATGTCCATTCAGTGGTAGGACTTCGAATCACCGTACTAGCAATTGATGTTAATTAGCATGAAGAAAACACATGGAAGTAAACAAAGACCAAATAACACTGCATGACAAAAATACATAAAACAAATGAACTGATCATCCATGTTCATGGCATGTAACTACCATAGGAGCCATATCTGTCCCTTTGATGAGAATTCGTTCACATCATCAATAGATATGGAGTCCATTCAATGTAAAATAAAAAATAAATATAATTTCAACATCATTTCATTCAATAGTAACAAATAAAAATGAAATCCCTGCAAATCTTAATTAGTCAATTTTAGCCCAGTTATACATACAGTGGGGAGAACAAGTATTGGATACACTGCCGATTTTGCAAAGCATGTAGAGGTCTACATCTCGTGGGGCATCAATGATCATGAGGAAGGTGAGGGATCAGCCCAGAACTACACGGCAGGACCTGGTCAATGRCCTGAAGAGAGCTGGGACCACAGTCTCAAAGAAAACCATTAGTAACATACTACGCCGTCATGGATTAAAATCCTGCCACGCACGCAAGGTCCCCCTGCTCAAGCCAGCGCATGTCCAGGCCCGTCTGAAGTTTGCCAATGACCATCTGGATGATCCAGAGGAGGAATGGGAGAAGGTCATGTGGTCTGATGAGACAAAAATAGAGCTTTTTGGTCTAAACTCCACTCGCCGTGTTTGGAGGAAGAAGAAGGATGAGTAAAACCCCAAGAACAGCATCCCAACCGTGAAGCATGGAGGTGGAAACATCATTCTTTGGGGATGCTTTTCTGCAAAGGGGACAGGACGACTGCACCGTATTGAGGGGAGGATGGATGGGGCCATATATCGCAAGATCTTGGCCAACAACCTCCTTCCCTCAGTAAGAGCATTGAAGATGGGTCGTGGCTGGGTCTTCCAGCATGACAACGACCCGAAACACACAGCCAGGGCAACTAAGGAGTAAGAAGCATCTCAAGGTCTGGAGTGGCCTAGCCAGTCTCCAGACCTGAACCCAATAGAAAATCTTTGGAGGGAGCTGAAAGCCCGTATTGCCCAGCGACAGCCCCGAAACCTGAAGGATCTGGAGGAGGTCTGTATGGAGGAGTGGGCCAAAATCCCTGCTGCAGTGTGTGCAAACCTGGTCAAGAACTACAGGAAACGTATGATCTCTGTAATTGCAAACAAAGGTTTCTGTACCAAATATTAAGTTCTGCTTTTCTGATGKATCAAATACTTATGTCATGCAATAAAATGCAAATTAATTACTTAAAAATCATACACTGTGATTTTCTGGATTTTTGTTTTAGATTCCGTCTCTCACAGTTGAAGTGTACCTATGATAAAAATTACAGACCTCTACATGCTTTGTAAGTAGGAAAACCTGCAAAATCGGCAGTGTATCAAATACTTGTTCTCCCCACTGTATATAAACATTGACAACTTAGAGAAAAAGCAGTAAATGTGCTTTTTTGACACATTAACCTACATTTTCTGATAAATGTTTTGCTTTTAACAGGACAATTTTGCGAATCTTTGACGTCGTTGAATACTGCAGGATCAGCATATTATAGTACACCTGAAGTCGTATCTCTACTTAGGTCGACAACACACAAATTCAATGGGAAAAAAAGAAAGAAAAGGAAAATTATGTGCCCTTTGATAAGTGATAACACTATATGAAAGCAGAGTGTGTTTCTATGAATGTCAATTGGTGTTTATGATGATGGAGGTGCGGTCTTCCTGTGTCATTCTCTACCTCTCTATGCCTGGACTGTTTTGCGGTTGCCATCTTCAGTCAGATCATACCTACAAGACAAAACAAGGAGTTAAAACACCAGTGGAGCGACAAATGGCAATGGCAGAAACTAAAACATGACTAACAAATACAATCCAAATCAAATCAAACTTTATTTGTCACATGCGCCGAATACAACAAGTGTAGACCTTACCGTGAAATGCTTACTTTCAAGCCCTTAAGTAAGCATTTCACGGTAAAGTCTACACTTGTTGTATTCGGGGGCATGTTACAAATAAAGTTTGATTTGATTTGGTTTTGATTGTCTTTGTATCATAATAGATACATATGATTTTTTCGAGCAATTGTCTCACACCCAAAGATGTAATCATGGAATAAACAACAAACAACCTAGTTAATTTCACCAAATCAAATTTGTATCAAATGATAACACAAATACAACACAGAGCTCACAATACAAATTGGGTAAAGGAGCATCTTACCATTGTGTCCAGCCCTTGGATATATCCTCAACACTCAAATCCACCATCACCTATAATAAGTACAGTAGCATTGCTAGAGTCAACAACAATCAGATAATTCATCATGAAAAAAAAAAATCCTTCATTTTTAAAGTACAACAATGTTGTGTCCCAAATGGCACCCTTTTCTCAACATAGTGCGCTCATAGGGCTCTGAACTATTGCACTATATAGTGATGGATTCTGACTTCTAACCTTGAAAATATGAAACATCCTTATTCATGTCACTGAGGGAGAGAGGGGAATGTAGAACGTTTACATTCTGTCAGAATATGATATTGTAGGACATCAGGGATCCTATGGGAAGGAGAAGGGCCACAGTCTGGTACAAGTTAACAGGACAGCCGTGAGTTGGGGAGGAGTGAGGCATTTGGGGCAAAGGTCAGGTCAGATGAAGTGAGGAAGAACTGATCACTAAAGTTCTGCCTAGCAACAGAGGTGTATTGGCTGTTCAGATGTGTAAGGAAGAGAATTCACCTAAATTGGGGTATATATACTTGTGCTGGTGGGAACATGTCTTTGTCTTACGCAGCTGTGTGACCCAGTGGGTGAATAAACTTGGTTTGAGCTTTAAATCGTAAACTCTTGATTTAGAATAGGGTGCCATTTGGAACAGACTATCTTTTGTGAGGAGACACTACCTTCCCGAGGAGTCCTCTGTGTTTGGACAGTATACTCCCTCCGTTCTTCACAGCGATGTCCAGAGTTCTCCTGTGCAGCTCCACCATGGACACACTGAACTCAAACCTGCAGATGAACAAAACACACGCTTTAGGATTCTCCTTTGTTTATTTCGGAGTGATGATTTCCTACTGCAGTGATACTGGGTGATGAATGAATATAATACATGATGTGATGAATGGTTGCGATGGTTAAATAGTTGCATAATGTAGGAGGTGGTCATAGAGATCATATACAGTGTATTACTATTACTTATAAGATCTACATGTAATTCTATGGAGGTGGCCTACAGTGAAAGTCAGAGTCAGAACTCACGTTTGATCAAACACAGGGTTCAGGGTTTTCTTTATGGTGCTGGTTTTCCTCCGGCCTGTCCGGCTCTTGTCAGGGAGCAAGTAAACCCGAACGAAAGGATCTGATCCATCCTTAGTGAACGCAATGAGGTTTCTGGGGGCAAAATGTACAGGGGTCATTCAGGCACATTGAAATCTGAACAGAGTATGTCCTGATATTGTGGTAATTGAAATGAACACAGAGGGGCGGTTTCCTGGACACACATTAAGCTTAGTCTTGGACTAAGGCACTTTCAATGGAGAATCTCCATTGAGCACGTTCATTATTTTTTAAATATATTTGTCCCCAATTTCGATATTGTCTCATTGCTGCAAGTCCCCAACGCACTCGGGAGAGGCGAAGGTCGAGTCATGCTTCCTCCGAAACATGACCCGCCAAACCCCGCTTCATAACACCCGTTCGCTTAACCCAGAAGCTAGCTGCACCAATGTGTCGGAGGAAACATCGTCCAACTAACAACCGAAATCAGCCTGCAGGCGCCCGGCCCACCACAAGGAGTCGCTAGAGCACGATGAGCCAAGTAAAGCCCCCCAAGCCAAACCCTCCCCTAACCCGGACGACGTGGGCCAATTGTGCGCCGCCCTATGGGACTCCCGGTCACGGTTGTGACACAGCCTGGGATCGAACCCGGGTCTGTAGTGACACCTCAAGCACTGAGATGCAGTGCCTTAGACCGCTGCTCCACTCGGGAGGCCTGAGCATGCTTTTTAGTCTAGGACAAGGCATAATCTGTGTCCAGGAACCTGGCCTATACAGTATATTTGGCTAGTCTAGTGTGATACATGAGGCCACTGACCGACAGGCGTGCACCACCACGATGAGCTTGTTCCTCTGGGAGCTATGGCGGACAGTCAGCTGAATCTCCCCCAGGGGGTACGGACTAGGGGCAGACCCACTGAACACATCTAGATGTGTATAAGAGACAGGCACAGATTAGGGATTTTACTTTACCTTGTGAGTGTGTGTGTGTGTGTGTGTGTGTGTGTGTGTGTGTGTGTGTGTGTGTGTGTGTGTGTGTGTGTGTGTGTGTGTGTGTGTGTGTGTGTGTGTGTGCTCGTGTGTGTGTGCGCATGTGTGTGCACGTGAGTATGTGTGTGGGATTTACTTCTGCAGCTGCCTGAGCCTCTGCTGCAGCTCTTGGGTGGCGAAGGGCAGGGAGATGTCCGAGGCCAGGCTGGCCATGGAGTCCTTATGGGGCAGGTGTTTCTGGGAGTTGGATATGGTGGTGCTCAGGTTGGAAGTGCTCCTGATAGAGGTGCTCCTGATGGGGCTGCCGCCGTACGGCTCCTCCTTTCGCTCCTCCCTGCGATGGAGGGAGTGGGTGGAGGCCTCCACGGGTGGTGTTGGGGTGGTGTAGGCTGGGGGGAGTGGCGACTCCGATGCGGAGAGTCTCTGGGAGGGGACGGTGGGGTTGACCATGCTGGCTTTCCTCACCTGGACAGAGGAGAGCTGGTCCGACGCACTTGTCTCCTTCTCCAGGCACAGAACCTACGACACAGACGAGCAGAGCACAGTAGCTTAAGAATACTGTACACTGTAATGGAAAACTGTAAATAATATGGTAATTTGGGGTCTACGGTAAAATACTCTGAAACGTTTTGCTGCCGCATACTGTCAATTCTAAAGCATTGGGGGAAAATGTTGAGGGCGGGGCAAAGTATTGCTGTATTTTGAGAGGTCTTGTAATACCACCCCACAGAATACAGTACTGTATCATATCTTTGGACCGCCAAAAACCCTTTTGACCACTAGTGGGTGCCTGGTATTGTTGTTTCTGGCTCATTAACATATTTTGAAGATTGATAGATTTGTTGCACCCGTGATTGAGAATGGTATACCAATTGAATTCCTATGTGGCTATAGTGCCCCATCAATTTGTATAGGGAACAGTTTGGAGTGGCAGCAAGTCTTCCAGAAAATTGGAACAGAAATGGAGCTCCACCAAATTGGAAGTCTTCCATCTAGCTTGGAAAGACTATCGTGCAATATCAAAAAGCCTTCACTGCTGCTCGATCAGCCGACTTTTCCAACTTAATTGAGGAGAATAAAACAGTCCAGCTGCTTACTGGACCCTATTCTAACTAACTACTAAAAGAGCTACTTCCTGTGCTTGGCCCTCCTATGTTGAACATAGCAAATGGCTCCCTATCCTCCGGATGTGTAGCAAACTCACGAAAAGTGGCAGTAATAAAGACTCAGAAACCTTGACCCAGAAAATGTTTTAAACTGAAAAAGCTGCTCAACAACTCGCTGCCTTCATGAAGACAAATAATGTAAATGAAACTCTCCAGTCTGGTTTTAGACCCCATCATAGTACTGAGATAGCACTCGTGAAGGTGGTTAATTGCCTTTTAATGGCATCAGACCAAGGCTCTGCTCCTGTCCTCGTGCTCCTAGACCTTAGTGCCGCTTTAGACACCATCGATCACCACATTCTTTTGGAGAGATTGGAAACCCTAATTGGTCTACACGGAAAAGTTCTTGCCTGGTTTAGATCTTATCTGTCGGAAAGATATCAGTTTGTTTCTGTGGATGGTTTGTCCTTTAAGTTTCAGTGTTCCTCAAGCTTCCGTTTTAGGACCATTATTGTCATTCGGAAACACAATGTCAACTTTCTCTGCTATTCAGATGACACACAGCGGTAAGTTTCGATGAAACATGGTTAAGCCCCAAAATTGCCTACCCTGGAAGCCTGTGTTTCAGACGTAAGGTAATTTTTAAAACTTTTTAACTCAGACAAAACAGAGATGTTAGTTCTAGGTTCCAAGCAACGAAGAGATCTGCAGTTTGATCTAGATGGTTGTACAGTCGTCTCTAATAAAACTGTGATGGACCTGCTCTGGACCCTGATCTCTCTTTTGACGAACATATCAAAAATATTTCAAGGGCAGCTTTTTTCCATCTTTGTAACATTGCAAAAATCTGAAACATTTTGTCCAAAAATAAAGCAGAAAAGCTAATCCATGCTTTTGTTTCTTCAAGATTAGACTACTGCAATGCTCTACTCACAGGCTGCCGGACAAAGCACTAAATACACTTCAGATATTGCTAAATACAGCTGCTAGAATCTTGACAAGAACCCCCCAAAAATATGATAATACTCAAGTGCTAGCCTCTGGCTTCCTGTTAAGGCTAGGGCTGATTTCAAGGTTTTAACTGCAAACCTACAAAGCATTATATGGATTTGCTCCTACCTAACTCTCCGATTTGGTACTGCCCTACATACCTACACATACACTTTGGTCACAAGACGCAGACCTCCATATTGTTCCTAGAAGCAAACAGCTGGAAGCAGGGCTTTCTCCAATAGAGTTCCATTTTAATGGAATGGTCTGCCGATCCAGAGAGAGACGCAGACTTGGTCTCAACCTTTAAGTATTTACTGAAGACTCTTCAGTAGGTTCTATGATTGAGTGTTGTCTGGCCCAGGGGTGCAAAGATGAATGGCAAGGCACTGGAGTGACGAACCCCTCTTGCTGCCTCTGCCTGGCCGGCTTCCTTCTCTCCACTGGGATTCTTTGCCTCTGACCCTATTACGGGGCTGAGTCATTGGCTTGCTAGTGCTCTCGCATGCCGTCCCTAGGAGGGGTGTATCACATCGTGCCAGGCTTTTTCCCACTATACTGAACTTGAGTGGGTTGAGTCACTGATGTGATCTTCCTGTCCCCTGACCCCCCCGTCTCAATCTCCAGTATCTATGCAGCAATAGTCTATGTGGCGGGGGACTAGGGTCTGTCCTATCTGGTGTAATTCTCCTGCCTTATCTGGTGTCCTGTGTAATCTTAAGTATGCTCCATCTAATTCTCCCATCTCTCTCTCTCTCTCTGAATGCTTGGCTATGAAAAGCAAGCAAATTGACATTTACTGCTGACCTGTTGCACCCTCTATAAGCACTGTGATTATTATTTGACCCTGTTGGTCATCTATGAAAGTTTGAACATCTTGAAGAACGATCTGGCCTTAATGGTCATATACTCTTATAATCGCCACCGGGCACTGCCAGAAGAGGACTCTCTAGGTTTCTTCCTAGGTTCCTGCCTTTCTAGGGAGTTTTTCCTAGCCACCCTGCTTCTACATCTGCATTGCTTTCTCTTTGGGGTTATAGGCTGGATTTCTGTATAAGATATTTTGTAACATCTGCTGATGTAAAAAGGGCTTAATAAATACATTTGATTGATTGAAGCATTTAGGCTTTCCAGCAAATTGTGTTGAAAATAAATGTATTACCCAAGGCTTTGTTCAACACAGTGTACATTAGTGGCACCTGCTGGTCAACATAATTTAGAGCAGCCAAATTATCATAGATGAGGTCCCACATGCCATAGCGCATGCGCAGCGTAGCCTATTTGTCTTCTACCGAAACGAATACCAAACCAATCAGGGGATTGTTCAACGAAACAAAGCTTCGGACGTCATTGATCATATGCTTCTGATAAAGTGATACAGGCATCGGCACACTGATTTGAAGTACACTGCTTAGCGATTTCGACGCATGTCTTGGGGCTCCGATATCAAACCTAACATCACTACTGTAATGTGTAAACACTTTACCTAGCAGCCAACCTGCTTGCACCAATCCCTTGTAAATACAGTAAAATACTGTGAAATACAAACCCCTCCCCTCAATGAATTTAATTAATTGATCCATTCATTCACTAATTTTACGGTATTGTACTCTGTGTCATTACACAGTACTTGCTCTGATACCGTATTTAAATTACAGTAGTTGTACTGCAATATGAAATACATAATTTTACTTGCCACCAAGCTGCCTGTAAGCTACTGTCAAATTCACAGTAACCCCTTCACAGTGTACATTGTGATGGGAAGTTCTATTTACACATTTCAATCAGTAACTTTTGAAAATAGACAGCAGGTCTATTGTGGTTGCACCTCAAATGGCACTCTATTCCCTAAAACGTTGAGCTCTATAGGCACTGGTCAAAAGTACAGTAGTTATTTACAGTTGAAGTCGGAAGTTTGCATACACCTTAGCCAAATACATTTAAACTCAGTTTTTCACAGTTCCTGACATTTAATCCTAGTAACAATTCCCTGTCGTAGGTCAGTTAGGATCACCACTTTATTTTAAGAATGTGAAATGTCAGAATAATAGTAAGATAATTATTTATTTCAGCTTTTATTTCTTTCATCACATTCCCAGTGGGTAGCATTGCATTAGTATTGGGCAGCATTGCCTTTAAATTGTTTAACTTGGGTCAAACGTTTCGGGTAGCCTTCCACAAGCTTCCCACAATAAGTTGGGGAAATTTTGGCCCATTCCTCCTGACAGAGCTGGTGTAACTGAGTCAGGTTTGTAGGCCTCCTTGCTCGCACACGCTTTTTCAGTTCTGCCCACCAATTTTCTAGGGGATTGAGCTCAGGGCTTTGTGATGACACGCCAATACCTTGACTTTGTTGTCCTTAAACCATTTTGCCACAACTTTTGAAGTATGCTTGGGGGTCATTGTCCATTTGGAAGACCCATTTGCGACCAAGCTTTAACTTCCTGACTGATGTCTTGAGATGTTGCTTCAATATATCCACATAACTTTCGTTCCTCATGAAGCCATCTATTTTGTGAAGTGCACCAGTCCCTCCTGCAGCAAAGCACCCCCACAACATGATGCTGCCACCCCCGTGTTTCACGGTTGGGAGTGTGTTCTTCGGCTTGCAAGCCTCCCCCTTTTCCTCCAAACATAACGATGGTCATTATGGCCAAACAGTGCTATATTTTGTTTCATCAGACTAGAGGACATTTCTCCAAAAAGTATGATCTTTGTCCCCATGTGCAGTTGCAAACCGTAGTCTGGCTTTTTAATGACGGTTTTGGAGCAGTGTCTTCTTCCTTGCTGAGCGGCCTTACAGGTTATGTCGATATTGGACTCGTTTTACTGTGGATATAGATACTTTTGTACCTGTTTCCTCCAGCATCTTCACAAGGTCCTTTGCTGTTATTCTGAGATTGATTTGCATTTTTCTCACCAAAGTACGTTCATCTCTAGGAGACAGAACACGTCTCCTTCCGGAGCGGTATGACGGCTGCGTGGCCCCATGGTGTTTATACTTGCGTACTATTGTTTGTACAGATGAACATGGTACCTTCAGGTGTTTGGAAATTGCTCCCAAGGATGAACCAGACTTCTGCAGGTCTACAAATGTTTTCCGGAGGTATTGGTTGATTTCTTTTGATGTTCCCATGATGTCAAGCAAAGAGGCACTGAGTTTGAAGGTTGGCCTTGAAATACATCCACAGTTACACCTCCAATTGACTCAAATGTCAATTAGCCTATCCGAAGCTTCTAAAGCCATGACATCATTTTCTGGAATTTTCCAAGCTGTTTAAAGGCACAGTCAACTTAGTGTATGTAAACTTATGACCCACTGAAATTGTGTTACAGTGAATTATAAGTGAAATAATCTGTCTGAAAACTATTGTTGGAAAAATTACTTTTGTCATGCACAAAGTAGATGTTCTAACCGACTTGCCAAAACCATAGTTTGTTGACAAGAAATTTGTGGAGTGGTTGAAAAATGAGTTTTAATGACTAAAACCTAAGTGTATGTAAACTTCCGACTTCAACTGTACATAGGGAATAGCGTGCCATTTGGGAGGCAGCTATAAATATCCTTACCCTGAGAGCCAACTTCAGTTTGAGTGTGGAGCTGGGTCCAGAGTTCCTCAGGGAAAACTGCTGAGTAAACGTCATGTCTTCCTCCTCCAACAGACCACTCAAGGGGACTGTAAGATTACCCAGGGTGCACTTGTGCTTGTCGTCCTTCACCTGGGCATAGATAGTCCAACAAAGGGTTAACATATTAGATATCCTATAATTCACATACACTTACTGTAAACTCAATGTTTGACCCATGCAAAAACATCAGATGTGTCTAAAGTACACAGTGTATAGAAATACAGTGCATTCAGACCCGTTGACTTTTCCCACATTTTGTTATGGTACAGCCTTATAATTCTTTTTCCCCCCAAAGGTTTTTTTATTTGGCATTTTCTATGATTATACAGATAACAGACATAACAGGTAGAGGGCAGAACACACGGATCCCCTACCAAATCAAATCAAACCCAACCCCCCATGCTCTAACAGAGCCCCACACCAAAACCAGCAGGCATGATATACAATGAATAATCAAATATAAAAATATACAAATATATATTATAAAACAAAAAGTTAAAAAATAGTCAAAATAATTCTACAAATTCTAATTTGGGTTGGTTTATGGAGTTGTAAAATAAGCTGGATCCGTGTCTTCTGCAAAGGATAGGTATCACGACTTCCGCCGAAGTCGGTCCCTCTCCTTGTTCGGGCGGCGTTCGGCGGTCGACGTCACCGGCCTTCTAGCCATCGCCGATCCACTTTTCATTTTCCATTTGTTTTGTCTTTGTCTTATACACCTGGTTTCAATCCCCCAATTACTTGTTCATTATTTAACCCTCTGTTCCCCCATGTTTGTTTGTGAGTAATTGTTTATTGTATTGCGGTCCGTATTTGTGGCCTTGTGTTTATACGACATGTATTGTGATACTTTTGAGTAAAATTGCTTTCATTACTCATATCTGCTGTCCTGCGCCTGACTCATCTCACCAGCTACTCACAGACGCTTCACAATAGGAAAGGTTGCCAGATATTATAAAATGTAATTGCAGATCCCCTAACGGAGTAGTGTACTTTCTCTAGCTTGAGAACTTCCTTTATCCAATGATTAAAAGGAGGAAACCGATCCTTCCACTTAAATAGTATAAGATATCTAGCTAGAAAAGTAGTAAATGCCAGCATGTTGCCGGTATAACTGTTCAGAGGGGCCTCCTGTGATGCCACTCCGAATAATGCAATGAAGGCAGAAGGTTCTATAGGTCTCTCCAGTATCTAAGAAAACATCTCAAAGTGATATCCAGAAATCTGTCCATTTCGGGCAAGTCCAAAAATTGTGTAATAAAGTAGCAGGAGCCTGCTAACATCGGTCACAAGTGGGATCTATTTCTAGTCTATTGGATAATTTTGCCTTTGAGCAATGCAGCCGACAAACTATTTTAAATTGAGTTACAGCATGTCTTAAACATATAGATGAAGAATGTATTCTCTGAAGCATACTCTGCCAAATGTCGTCTCAAAGTTGTTCACCTAAATCCTCTTCCCATTGGTTCTTAAGAGAGTGCAGGGAATCCAGATTGTGCGGGTTTAATAACATATAGATCAAGCTTATACCTCCTTTGATATAAGGGTTCAGTTTAAAAATAGAATCTAGAAGGGAGGTAGGTGGGCGTGATGGGAAGTGACTAGAGTATGAAGATACAAAACTACGCAAATGCAGTATCTAAAGAAATGGGATCTAGGAATATTGAACTTTAGTACTAACTGTTCAAAAGATGCAAAATCCAAATCAATGTACAAGTCGTTCAGTGAGGAGATCCCTTTTCCAGACCAGATATGAAACGCCCGGTCAAATAATGGAGAGAATGTATGGTTCTTTAGTAATGGGGCAGAAGTTGAAAATTCACTGAGACCAAATGATCGCCTGAACTGTTTCCAGATTTTTTTTGAATGTTTCTTAATAGGGCTTTTAGTGTATTTGGAAACAGGCTCAGCTAATGCAAGTTTTGAGCAGAGTAAGGCTAAGGAGGTGGGGCCACAGGATGAGATCTCCAAGGTCAACCATTTTGGACCTGTAACATCAGGGATTTCTGTCATCCAATATAGAATGATTGTTATATTAGCTGCCCAGTAATGATATTGACAGTTCGGAAGTGCTAGACCACCCTAGGGGCGAGATATCTGCAATACGCTCTTACATATCCAAGGTTTTTTCTTGTTCCAGATAAAAGCAGATATCAGTTTATCTATTGAGATAAAAAAATATATTTTGTCAGAAAGATAGGAATACATTGAATTAAGTATAAAAACTTAAGTAATACATTCATTTTAACAGTGTTAATTCTTCCGCCCAAAGAAAGAAAATAAATCCCAGTGTTCAGGATCCTGTTTCAGGCAGAGTATCCAGGGAGAGAAATTAGCTTCATAGAGATCTTTGAAATTGTGTGTGACCCAAATTCCCAAATATTTCAATTTCTGTGTAGTCACTCTGAAGGGCACACGACTAACAGAAGTTTGCATGGCAGAGTTTGAGGAGAATGATTCCTCAAATATACGGAAAGCAAGAAAGGAGAGAGTTAATCTGAGAATTAAAAACAACCCCAAAAAATTTGCTCGGAAATCGGGTCCAGGGGATTTACCACACTGCATAGATTTAATTGCTAACACAATCTCCTTTAAAGAGAACTGTTCTTCTAATTCAGCAGCTGTCTCAGGCTCAGCTGTAGGAAGTTCTCAAAGAAGGTGTCAAGTTAGCATTACCAGCGGATTCCTGAAGTGTATAATTGTGAGTAAAAGTTATGAAAGCATGAATTGACCTCTAAATTATCAATACATTTTTTACCCAGCTCGTCTGTTATCTCAGGTATGGTTTGATTTGCGGTTCTGGTGTGCTAGCATTTTCCCTGATTTCTCTTCATGTTCATCATTTTTGTATCAAGATTTACTAATTCGATTTTCAGCCTGTCGAGTTGAAAGAAGAAAAAAAACTGTCTGAAGTGTTAAACGTTGTTTCAGTAAATCTGCGAATGAAGAGGTTGAATATGTCATATTAAAATCAAAGATTTTATTTGTAAGTTCCTCTAGGCGTTGAATAATGCACTTCCTTAATGTCGCGCTGTACGAAATAATTTGGCCCCTTAGATAAGCCTTCATTGATTCCTATACTGTTGTAGGAGACATTCCAGGGGTTTGATTAAGCTCGAGAAATAGTTACATTTGAGATGATATAAAAGCAACAAAGGTTTCTTCTGATAGCACTAGTGAGTTAAGGGCGATCATTATTATTATTTTTTTTTAACCTTTATTTAACTAGGCAAGTCAGTAAAGAACAAATTCTTATTTATTAGGCTGTGTATTTGGTATAAGTAGTTTCATAGTAAGAGGAGAATGATCCCAAATGACTATAGCTTGGTAATCACACTCCGTAATAAGTGGCAAAAATCCATTCTCTAGGAAAAGGTAGTCGATACATAAGAACGTCTTAAGAACTGGCGAGAAAAAAATAATACTCCCTAGCTGTGGGATTGCGGAAACGCCACAAACCAGATATGCCATATGTCTTAAGAAATAGCTGAATTGTGGATACTGTCTTTGATGAAGATGATACCTTAGGAGAGCTGCGATCCAGATTGGGCGACAGTACACAATTCATACGTGTGTCCATATTTGGTAAATCGAGAAAATACATTTGTGAAGAATGAACTGTATTCTCAGTTTGGTGCATAAATGTTAACCAAGATAACAGGTGTATCATACAGTCGTCCTACTACAATAATGAAATGGCCTGCTGAGTCTGCTTCTACACTTGACATTGCGAACGGTATGTTTTTACTAATAAAAAAATGGCTGCCCCTCTGGTTTTAGAATGAAAATTGGAATGATATGATTGACCGATCCACCCTCCTTTTAAACGAGAGTGATCGAAAGTGCGGAGATGTGTCTCCTGAAGAAAGGCGATATCTACTTTAAGGCAATTTAAATGACAAAGAACCCTTTTATGTTTCACTGGGTGATTTAAAGATTTAACATTCCAGCTAGCAAAAGTGACCGAGCAACCAGCTCTCCCTCTCATGATATTAGGCCTAGCCATGTAAAGTCAGGTGGGAAAAGGATAGATGCCAAATTACAATAACAACTGATCCATTAAACATTTTCCCAAAAATAGCAAATAAAACCCCCAAAAGTTGAAGAACAATAAAAAGCAAACAAAAAATACTCTGAAGTCTGGTATGAAAAAGATAACCCACCCTGGTCACCTAATTTTATAAATTACATCTTACAGCAATACCACTAAGTCAGCAGCAACTTCTTTAAAGAAATGACATAACCTAATAATAGAAATGTGCTTTATCTACCCTGGATACGGGTACCATCAAGAAATAGAAATGAGCAGCTTCATGGAAATAAAATACAACGTTAAAACAAAAGGAGAATTGACTCACCCGAACTAAGGCACTAATGCTACCTAATAATAACAATATCAACTGATACCACTGGCAACGCTATACAGTATCTACAAAAGAGAGACTGAGTCAGCAGTGGTAGACACATTCGTCCATTACCCTAAAAATCGCCAAATAGGTGAACCTTCAGCCATTTGCTTCGTCCGACCTCTGTAGAATGTTCAACTTTACGGAGGCCATCGCCTTATTGGGGTCTTGGAACTCTTCCTCGGTGCCGTTGTATGTTATACGGAGCCGGGTAGGTAAAGCCACATCATACAGGACGTTGATTGTCCACAGAGCAGAGTCTTAACGTCGCTGAAAGTGGCACGGTCACGAGCAACGCTGGGGGCATATTCTGGAAAGATAGAAATGGGTGCTCTGTTACATCGAAATGGGCAAAATTATCTGGCACGCCGAAGAACATCAATACAATCCTGATAGTAGTGTAGTTTAGCCACAATAACGCAAGGTTTTCCGGCAGGCTTTCTTGCTTGATGTGTGAGCGGTCTACAAGGATGTCTTTATCCAATTTGAGGGATTCCTTCAATAACTTTGAGACCGATGAAGTAGAACTTGAGCCGGGTCCTCAGCTACCCCCATGATCCTGATATTGGATCTTGGCATATAACCTTGTAAATGTATGCATTGTTCCTTAAGGCTAGCTACATCAGTTTTGAGTTTCTTAATCGTGGTTTGTAGCGTAGTCGTGTCGTCTGAGCATGTTGACAAGCCTTGTTCCATGTCGTAGACAGTTTTCTTAACTGTATCCAGTTCAGTACGAACCATTGCAGTATGCTTTGCGAGTTCATTCTTGACTGCTTGTAACTCCAACTTAATACAATTCAAGTCCTCACTGAGCGCGTCCTTGAGTATAGATGAAATGTCCGCTCTGAAGGCAGCATGAATCTCAGCCTTCAAATCCTCGGTGGGGAGGAGCCGCTGCTCCCATTTGTTGAAGAACTCGAGCTCCTCGTCTTGGTTGTAGTGTATTCTCTTTTGTCAGTGTCTTCGCTGAACTTAAACTTTTGCAGGTTATGCCCCATTTACACATTAACACAAAAATAAAAGTTGAGCAAAGTAAAGCACGTCATTCAAAGGCTGTGTTTCTTAGTTCTTTTTGGGTCAAAGCGCAAAGAAAGTATTAAATAAATGCAATTTCAGCAGGAGCTTGGAAAAACGTGGCCTACTCCGTGACCTACTCCGTGACCTACTCCACTAGCGCCCTAGTTACAGCCTTATTCTAAAATGGATCAAATAAAATAACAATCCTCATCAATCTACACATAACACCCTATAATGAATATTTTGCAAATGTATTAAACATAAAAAACAGAAATAGCTTATTTACATACGTATTTAGACCCTTTGCTATGAGACTCGAAATTGAGTTCAGGTGCATCCTGTTTCCATTGATATCCTAGAAATGTTTCTACAACTTGATTGGAGTCCACCTGTGGTAAATTCAATTGACTGGATATGATTTGGAAAGGCACACACCTGTCTATATAAAGGTTCCACAGTTGACAGTGCATGTCAGAGTAATAACCAAGCCATGAAGTCGAAGGAATTATCAGTAGAGCTCAGAGACAGGATTGTGTCGAGGCACAGATCTGGGGAAGGGTACCAAAAAATGTCTGCAGCATTGAAGGTCCCCAAGAACACAGTGGCCTCCATCATTCTTAAATGAAAGAAGTTTGGAACCACCAAGACTCTTCCTAGAACTGGCCGCCCGGCCAAACTGAGCAATTGGGGGAGAAGGGCCTTGGTCAGGGAGGTGACCAAGAATCCGAAGGTCACTCTGACAGAGCTCCCAGAGTAACTATGTAGAGATGGGAGAACCTTCCAGAAGGACAACCATCACTGCAGCACTCCACCAATCAGACCTTTATGGTCAGTGGCCAGACGGAAGCCACTCCTCAGTAAAAGGCACATGACAGCCTGTTTGCCAAAAGGCACCTAAAGGACTCAGACCTTGAGAAACAAGATTCTCTGGTCTGATGAAATCAAGATTGAACTCTTTGGCCTGAATATCAAGCGTTACGCCTGGAGTAATCCTGGCACCATCTCTACGGTGAACCATTGTGGTGGCAGCATCATGCTGTGGGGATGTTTTTCAGCAGCAGGGACTGGGAGACTAATCAGGATCTAGGGAAAGATGAACGGAGCAAAGTACAGAGATTCTTGATGAAAACCTACTTCAGAGTGCTCAGGGCCTCAGACTGGGGCGAAGGTTCACCTTCCAACAGGACAACGACCCTAAGCACACAGCCAAGACAACGCAGGAGTGGCATCGGGACAAGTCTCTGAATGTCCTTGAGTGGCCCAGCCAGAGCCCGGACTTGAACCCTATTGAACATCTCTGGAGAGACCTGAAAATAGCTGTGCAGCGACGCTCCCCATCCAACCTGACAGAGCTTGAGAGGATCTGCAGAGAAGAATGGGAGAAACTCCCGAAATACAGGCGTGCCAAGCTTGTAGCGTCATACCCAAGAAGACTCGAGGCTGTAATTGCTGCCAAAGCTGCTTCAACAAAGTAGTGTGTAAAGGTTCTGAATACTTATGTAAATGTGATATTTCCGGGGGGGTTCCAATAAATGAGCAAAAATGTCAAAAAAACTGTTTTTGCTTTGTCATTATGGGGTATTGTGTGTAGATTAATGAGAAAAAAACAGCAATTTAATCAATTTTAGAATAAGGCTGTAACGTAACAGAATGTGGAAAAAGCCAAGGGGCCTGAATACTTTCCGAATGCACTATAGATCACCTACCAGTTGTGGTATGGTGAAAAATAAATATGAATGTACAGTACATAGTTGTTAACTAAGGTGTGTGACAGTACCTCCACTTCCAGCTCCTGCCTCCTGGGGTTATGGACAAGGAAGGAGAAGGCTTCCTCCCACATTGGCTCATTGGTCTTATAGCGGATCTGAAGACAACACATATAGAATAGAATACAATGGAATAGAATAACTGTATTTATTTATATGACCATGTCTATTGGAGGTTTAAAACATCCTCAAAGTGTAAGAGAAATATGAAGTTTTCAATTATCATTTCCAATTATCTACAGAACCCATGCCCACTGTAGTTTCTTACCTTACTCTCAAATGATTTGTTCCCAACTGTGAAATAGACGTAAGGACTTGGTTCACTGCTCGTTTTCTTGCCGGACTGTGAGAGATGACCAGGAAAAGAGTGGCTCTGAACGAGTGTTACTAAGACATAAACACACACTGAAAACATTGTTATTCTTCAGCTAATTGTAGTAACAAAGTTGTCATACAGTAGAAACACACTGGAAATCACTGATAAAATGGGTAGGAGTGTCTATCCTGAGATAAAAGAGAATATCATTTAGGCTGCATCCCAAATTGTTCCCTATTCCTTATTTATAAGTTTTTGGGGGAAAATGCACAGTATCTAGGAAATGGTCAACCTTGGTCTTAATTCTTCATTCTGATTTCAAGCTCCTTCTCAGCTTTGAAATCCAAGAACTTTCACTGTTGGCAACCGGTTTATAATAGATACCTTGTGCATATAACAATGTGTGTTTCCCAATATTATTCCCTGTGTAGTGCACTACTTTTGAGGAGGGCCCATAAGGTAGGCTCTGGCTAATAGTAATGCACTATATAGGTAATAGGGTGCCATTTTGGACACATCTAGTGTATGAGTCTAAAGTTACCAAACTTAAGTGCATCCCTACCTCCTGGAAATGGCTTTAGTCTGATAAAAAAAGATTGATTATAAAACAGCCTGAGAGAGACACAACCCCAAACTATCACATGCCAGAATAGGTTTTTAGTCAGAAGTCAAAAGGAATGGTCAAATGCAGATTTACATTCAGGACAAATTATTGTATTAGTCCAAGCTCTATATTAAAATGTGCACACTCTAAAAAATGCTGTGTAAAAAACAACTCAGCGCTGGATAAATAGTGGACAGAAAACATTTGGGGTTATTTTAACCCAGCCAGTTGGGTCACTTAGTTGGGTTGCTTTCTTTGAAGACTGGAGGTGTGGCTTAGTAGAGGCATGGCTTTCATATAGTTATTTTTGGTCACTCGTGATAGTAAATGTCATTCCGGTTAATCTGTTCTATTGTATTGCCCTCACATGTTAAGATTGAGCAATGACACTTTTGTAGCTTTAATGAGGTTTATAAAAGAATATGAGTTTTTCAACTTGCCATGCATATTCCCATGTTGATATAGTTACCACTTTGTTATATTTAAAAACATTTTTGTTAAATTTATATTAAGATATGTAATGTGCAAGAATATTGAAGAAAAACGTTGATTTGCAATGTACAAACTCAACATGAACAAGAATTACCTTTACTTTCATGGGTGGCCAAAAAATAATTATCTGGAAGCTCACCCCCAGGCCATGTCTCCTTTTAATATAAATGTAATAACATTATTACTTAAACATTATAACAAAGTGGTAACTCTCCCAATATTGGGATATGCATAGGCACTTAAAGAACTCATACTCTTGTGTAAACCTCATAAAAGCTACAAAAGTGTGCGCAACCTTAACATATGATGACAATACAACAGAACATGAACCATAATTACGTTTACCTGCACGGGTGGCCAAAAATAACTATCTGAAAGCCACAACCTACTAAGCCACGCATCCAGTCTTCTGATCTGACAGGGTGGGTCATAGCTCAATAACCCAGCATCAATAACCCCAAAATCAAATTGGTTGGGTCAACTGGTTGAGTCAAAATAACCCAACGTGTGTTCTGTCCAATATTTACCCAAATTGGGTTGTTTTTAACCCAGCATATTTTTGAGTGTAGAGGGTGAGTGAGGTTTTGATTTCTCATCCCCCTTTAGTTCTACCTCTCCCTCTTTCTTCATCTACCAAATGAACATGTTTTGAGTTTTGATGAACATTATAGTGCATGTCATTAAACATCTGTGGCCATTTGTATCAAGCGTCTCAGAGTAGGAGCTCTGATTTTACATTTAAGATCACAATGAATAAGATTACATGACAGGGGGACCTGATCCTGGATCAGCAGTCTAATACTATGAGATGCTTGATACATACGGCCCCTGGTTTGTAAAGGTCCAGGTATGTGAAAATCCAGTTCTCATTGTGTGCAGTAAATGAAATGCTATAACGTGATGCTTGAAGCAATAAAAGAGTACAGACAGACATAGACAGAGTGATCATCCATCTCCAAAGTGTGAATAAACAATTACTCACAATGAATAAACAATGCGTTTACCATAAATTATCCCCAAAAAACGACGTAAATTTGGATGGCACAAAGCAAGGAAGGGCACAGACTGAGACCATATAAGCCGTCTATGTGTGCTATCTGTGCATGGCATGCATCATCCCGCTTTCTTACTTTACCTTCAGGGATTTATAGACAGAGGCTTGCTTCAACACGTCATGGTTGAAATTAAACAGGTCGCTCTTTTATCCAAAGGGGGGGGGAGATGGGGAGAAAAATCACACCCGGAGTTAGTAGGATGGGGGGACTGAGTATGATTAGGTTTAGCTTTGGTCCAGGACGTCGTCAGTGAGAGTGTAGCCGAACGACGGGTTGGACCAGAGCTAGATTAGGTTGTATCAAGTGGTATGAAAACAACAACAATCCAAAGAGAATGGAAAAGGAAAGGAGACAGCCAATAAATAAAGCGAGAGGATTGTCCAAGATATAAATAAGGTCCATCTATGAACAATAGATAACAAAGCAAGACATTATAATGAATGGAGAAGGCAGTATAAAAAGAGAAGCTGTATGGAGAAAGAGAATGAAAAGATTATTTCTATTCAGGAGAAGCTATAGAATGAATTGCTGGGAGGAACTTGTGATGGGGGATTTTGTTTAGCTCAAGCTAATAAGAGATCTGACAGTATTTCCATATTCTCTTACTTAGACTCAACCGTCCACTAGACAGACACTAAAAGCAACAGCCGTCAACACATCCTTAAAGTAATGCGCCACAAATAGCCCCCTCAATCAAATACGCCGAGACCTTCAAATCAATAGTTCTTGGAAACCATATTTTCCCCGCCTGCACCTTGTTGTTGGATGAAAGATGAAGCACTATCCTCTATCCTGAGTTATTGGAATTATTATTTAGTCTATAAGATAAATATTCATGATCTACCCGCTATCGAAAATTGTATAATAATATTATTGGATATAGAACCATGCAGCAGAGTCAATCGACATGCTTTATGGTACAAGACTCACTGCAGCAGGTCTGTTACTTAGCTCTGGTCCAGGGCGTCATTCGGCTACGCTCCCACTACCTTAGTGATAGTAAGAGCGCACCCGAACGACACCCTGCACCAGAGATAGTCTGTTACGGTTCAACCCCACCACACACTGCTAATGCTAACTCTAGGATGCAGAGTACCGGAGGACTCACAAATAAGGTTCTATACATTGAGGTATTGTTCTCACAAAATACTAGGCCAGATGCTCTCCTCTCTTTTAAGTTTCCACACCCAAAGCTCCCTGTAAAGACGCTCTTTATAGGGAAAGAACAGGGAGAGAAGAAGTTAAATAAAGTATGGCTAAGACACTAAAGAGGCTAAGACTCTGACAGGCTCATTTAGGAGTTGACTGTCTTGGGCTGATATTGACCCATATCTGTGGGTTAAGGTCAAAGGTAAAAGACAGTGTTGAAGAAGGAGACAAAAAAGGAGTTTCAACAGACAGATACACAAATGAATCCATTGAGGTGCTCATGTCATGTTAAAGGTGTGGAAGAACAGATAGACAGGGTTGAGATGAAAACAGTAAACTATGGCATGTTGGACTAAACATCAGTGCAATGTTTGCACAACTACACCTGAAAATGTGTACTGAAAATGCTTGTTAAGCTGTGTTAAAAATATTTTGGAAAATTATTTTCAAGTTCTATTTGGCGTGATTCACAATAGCTCCCTTGGGTGGAGTAGAATATGTCCAGAAATATATTACATTATTCTCTGTATCCTTATTCACATCATGACATGTCATAGGCCAACATTTGTTAACATTAACATGAATGTGTATAGCATGGGAAAAACAAATAATTCTACAGTAAATGTTATCATGTACAGTATGCCAAATCAACCGCCCTGTAATTTGTTTTCACTTGCAGCAATTCAAAAATGTTGTGCCTCACTCCACCACCAGAACACTCCTTCAACCCGAACCACTTTAACTGAACAGTCCTGTCATCCAGCTCTACTCACCGGCAGGTTCTTTGCCGAGTCCAAGTACACCACCAGGAGAGCAGACGAAAGTCCATCATTGGCCAGGCTTCTGTCAGCTCGCACGCTCCTCAACACCTGATTGGATAGGAGAGACAGGCGGAGGTCACTACTGAGACAAACTGGACTAGGAGAAATGGGCAGCCTTCTAATTCACTTCTAACTGTAATACACGTGCCAATAGCAAGACGGAGAGAGACAGGCTAAGTCAAGGTGTTCAAGCTAGCCTGCTAGTACGATGCCATTATATACGCCTGGGCCTGTCTTGAATTATCATACGATTGGGAAGGGGGGTAAGAACCCAAATTGAAAAGATAAGGGTTTGCCTGTGTGTGTTAAATGGGGCCGATTGCGACCCGTGTTAAGCGAGCGTAAATGGAACGCAATTCCCGTTTTATACTATTTTCTCTCTATTCGTATTCTGACCTTTAACTTAAGAGAATTGCATGCTATTCACCCGCTACGCGTTTTGGGGTGGAGATCTAAGAAATGAAGGTGAATAAGGTCGAGCGAACCAAGTGGAAAAATGATCGACTTTCTTTTTTCCAATAGAAATAACAGCATTCTCCATGTAGTGGTATTTATAATTGATAATAGCATTTGATAAGAGCTAGGTAAATGAGTAATCCATTAGTAGAAGAGGATTGTAAATACACATAGAAATCGTTTTAGATGATTTTTCCTGATGATCTTTGGACACGAATGTGAAACCAGTCATATGGATGCAAACTGAAAATCGTATCAACATGACATGTATTGTGGCCCCTTTTCCAAAGCGAAGTAGGCTATAAATAACTGTGCTGATATTCCAAATTTTAAATCGTGTGCCCTCAATTTGAGTGGATGAAATTTGGAGACCCAAGCTATAGGCTTCTGTAGGGATGAACCTGCTGAGTTGATGCATGCGCTTTAGAATGTTTTAATTATTGTTAGGGTCTAAACAAACAGAGTACAAAGACTCACGGACGCTTAATCAAGCTCAAACCAAGTTTATTCACCCACTGGGTCATACAGCTGCATAAGACAAAGAACATATTCACAAAAGCACTGATATTTAACCCTTTCTCATATGTTGAGCCCCTCCTTACACATCTGAACAGCCAATGCACCTCTGTTGCTATCCAGAACATTAGTGATATATGTTCTTCCTCACTTCATCTAACCTGACCTCTGCCCAAATTCCTCACTCCTCCCCAACTCACAGCTGTCATGTACCAGACTGTGTCTCTTCTCCTCCTATAGGATCCCTGATGGCTAACAATAACATATCCTGACATAATGTAAACATACATTAACCCTCTCTCCCTCAGTGACATGAATAAGTATATTTCATGATTTCAAATGTTAAGAAATCAGAAGCCATCATTATATAGCCAGGCTTTTCATCATTTTATTTTACAATTTGTATCATGTTAAATATTAGCCACTATCAGGAGCCACTGTCAGTAATACCCACATACATTTCAATTTAAATTATTCATACATACTTTTCTAACCCAATTTACTATCTGTGAGATGCTAGATACCTTGTTTAAGATTAATGTACAAAATCCATTGGGGATGATATGCTTGATCCATTTTATCATAGCGCACTGAACATTATTATGGGTGACAGTTTTCATCACTGCATTCTCTACCAGAAAGTTGGTCGGCCATCTTTGATGTCACAAGTTGATACATTCCTATGTTTTCATATATAAAGCCCTTTTACAAAAAGTCCCACTGTACATAACATCATTACTAAACTTTAGACATACGAGTTACTGCACCCAGTCTCAGGGATGGCTAACTCTGGAAATGACTTTGGTCTCTACAGAGTTAGGTAAATCAGCTTTTAGTGTGTTTGAACCATGTTCACAGGAACAATCTTCAGAATGTTCTGAAATGTGATGTTTTGGTGCCTCTAGGCCAATTCAGAACTCTGATTGAGGACCTTTTTACTGATGAATATCTTTGTTTTTTACGACCGTGTTTTTCTTTCTGTTTGCATTTTGAATTTAGATGTGTGTATTTTCTGTCATAATCTGTAATTCAGGGCTCATCTGTAAAAGAGACCTTGGTCTCAGTATGACTCCCTGATAAAATAAAGGTTAAATTTAAAAAGGTTTGTGTATTGTAGTTTATAGATTTTGTGTATTTTGAATGCTGTACAAAATAAATGTCCATGTAAATAAAATCATTTCATATCAAATACTGCACCTGGTCCATCTTTTCAGGGGTGGAGAGCAGAGAGAGCCACTCCAGTTTCAAGTGTAGCTTCCCCGTGGAGACTTCTTCCAGATCAAACCACTAGAACGACAGGATGTTCAAGGGTGCATTTCAAATGGCACCCTGTTGTCTTTATGGTGCACTACTTTTCACCAGGGCTCTGGTAAAGAAGTAGTGCACAATATAGGGAATGATGATGACATTTGGGACCTACATACCCTAAATCTCAACAGAGTAAAGTAGTGATTGAATCACACCAACAGGGCTGGTTGTCTCCCCAGACATAGTGTAGGAGTGATGGATAACAACACAATATCTTCAAATTGACGAAGGCAGATAATATAGTAAGGCAAAATCGCTATCCAAGTGCAGAACTGAAGACACGCCTCTTGTTCTATTTTCATCGTTTTTTTCTCTTCTAACTACATTTATTTGAAGATGAAAAAATATATCGGATCAGCGGGTGGATTTACCTCATCGACCTTCTGCTCTTTGTGAAGCTCCGTCATATCGATCATCAGGCTGCAATCGAAGACACAAAGATTGGATAAGAAATCAGTAGGTAGGATTCATCACAACAGAAGCCAAATTGATTCACTGATACAGAATGTTGGCACTCCGACCCAGTCAGGGGCCAATAGGGCTTCGGGTCAAAAGTAGTGCAATGCATTGGGAATAAGGTGCCATTTGGGACGCAGACAGCACACCTTGAAAGAGAGAAGAGACACATTGAAGTACCTGTGATGTACTAAGTATCTGTCATCAGTGTACAATAGTCACATTAGAAGTTGGACAGACGCTCTGCTTCTTGGGCCTCATCCCCTAGGGGAAAGCATAGCTTTGGTCCAACTCCTAATGGGACTATTGTACACTGATCAAAGATACTTAGTACATCACAGATACTTCAATGTGTCTCTTCTCTCTTTCAAGGGGCCACCCTTCACTGTGACATATAGGAGGGGAGGTTTTGTGGTGAGAAGATAGATGCTAAGTCTGCAATAGTTCTGCTCCAGGGCGTTACGTGCGGTTTGCTAGCGCTGAAGGCTCGGCATCAGCAAGCCGCACGTAACACTCTGGACCAGAGCTAAGTTTGTGATATATTTTCGTCTAGATAAGATCATTTGCTTGATATTGGATACAATAACTCACAATGCAGAGGACTAATAAGCCATTTGAGCATGGGGTGATAAGAAAAAGACACACTGTAAACCATTTCCTGTTGTTTTTACGGTAACTTACTTTTTACAGTAACTGGCTACCCGTAAGTTACCGTACAGTATAGTATATCACTTGCACTTCTAGAGGCCTTAACAAAAGTAGTGATGGGACGACTGATCCCGTAACTCCATAGCCTCGATGCTGTTTTCAAAGCACCACTGATTCGACACAACGTACCGATGCTTGTATCTAAGTAACAATACCACGTGATGATGGCGGTTGAAGCTTTGTACGTCACACTACCATCAGCCTGTAGAGCAGTGCTGAGTGGAGTCTCTTGTCTTGAATCCCCATAAAGACGTGTTATTTTTGTAAGTAGTTTTCTTCGAAACACAGGTTATGTTGTACTTCTAACTTTTAAATTATGAGTTTCGATAGGCATAGGCAGTTTTTTAAAATTTAACATCCTAAATCATGCAATGGAGCCAACGTCTTTTTGTAAATGTAAAACAACAACTAAATAAAAAACAACAACTAGGTTGCTAGTTTCAAAGCATAGATGGAAAGGTTCAAAGTAACATTACCACGTGATCAATGACATCTGAAGCTTCGTTTGATCACGTGCTTTTTTTAACCGTGTGTTGCAAAATGCGAGATCCCACTGATTTAGGTACTGTAAACGGAGCTACCATTTAGGTACTACACACTGAAGACAATCTAAGTAAATTGGTAAATAAAGGTGTCCAGTGTGTTTGAAAGCAACTTTGCATCGAAGAATGCATCGGTAGCGAGGCGAAATCATTGCGATTTCACATTTTGCAACACACGGTTCTAAAAAGCTTCAAACGAAGCTTCGGATGTCATTGATTACATCCTTTTTCGAACCGTGTGATCCTGAGCAGCAGATGTCATTAATGTACACTGTGCTAAAAGTAGTAATGAACCTATTTTTGACACAATTGGCTGGTAAACCTTCAGGAAGCTTAGTTTATTCATAACTAGCTAAAAGCTCAGATTAATGAACAGCTTTTCGGCACAATTTGGTCTAAACCCTAAAGCCTTCAGAAAGCCTCAGTTTCCCATCACTAAACAAAGGCGTCCAACCTGGCTGTGACTATAGGGCAAAACAGACCAAAGGAGATGGCAAATACTCAACCATTAAAGGTTTAAGACTTAAATTGGTACAGCACTCTCACTAATGGGGAGCACAAATGTAGCCTCTTACAAAACACGCCTCGAAATATGTTAATGAGCCAGAAACAACAATAACATGCACCCACTAGTGGTCAAAAGGGTTTTGCCGCTCCAGAAATACGGTGCGCTACTGTATTCTGTGGGGTGGAATTACAAGTCATTTGAAATACAGCAAAAACATGTTCTCTCTTACTTTAGAGGATTTGCTTTGATTTTGTTGACCTTATGCTTTTTGTGTGCCATTCTATTTTGAACATTCACAAATACTGTAAGTGAACTTCTACTGTATTTTACATAGCATATTTTACAGTAAAGTCCAAAATACATCAAATATTTTCCGTCTGTTGAATATTTTCCCACAATGTAATGTAATTTATGCTAATCCATTGTATTAAGCTTATACAGTATGATACAGTTGATAAACAATAATTTACTGTGAAAATAACAGGATGGTTTTACAGTGCAGGATATGTGCTTACCTCCCCAGGAAATCATCTTTGTCTGGGTCCTCATCAAACAACTCAATCTCCAGATGTTGGCCTGAGTGCTCATATACCAGGGCCTGACAAGGACATAATTAAATACAATCTCAGATACAGTAGTTCACATTGAATACAGCCAAAGGTAAAACATGACATGGGTAAAACAGCATGAAAGCCAAAAATAAGAGGAAATATTGGACTGTTGGAAATATGTACATGTAAGTTGTATCTGGTTCTACATACCCTATATTGCTGTCCCTGGGGTAGTTACTGTATAATATAACCACATTTTGCGTTTTTGGTTGATGTGCCATTGGAAGAGTTCATTTTCAGTTAAATTTTGTTCACCTCGTAAACTTCGTTCCATTTGGGGTGCAGACTCTCTTTGACCGTCTTGCTCTGGAAGAGCTGGTTGCCAATCTGGAGGATGCCGTAGGGGTCAGACTTCCCCTTGATCAGCCCGCCTAGGAATTTATCCTTCCCTTCCAGGTCCTGAGCCTCCAGGAAGTGAATTCTCAGGACTCCCTGGTGACACACACAACACAGGGACACTTCAGGAAACGGACATTTTAAAATAGTATACAGCGACACTGTAGCTCTTTCCAGTAGTCAATGACCGAAAGCGCCCTCTTTGGCCTCATGAGTGGAATGTTATTAATATTTTTCATCATTTCATAATTCATAAATTAGTATTCTTTTTTAACGAAGAAATTCCAGTGTTTCTATGTCAAACAGTTTCGCTATATTTCAGTCTTCTGAGATGTATATGAAGTGTAATATTGTGATTTAAACTCAAAATGTAATACATTTCAACTCTATATGTGACATGGTACTGGTGTCTTCTTTTTCTAAGCCCATAAGGTGTATACTTTTGTTTCAAAGTAGATTTGTTTAAGAATCACTCTGTGTGACCCTGATTTAGCCCACCGCAGTAAAAAGTTTTAAAGGGACATTGCACTTTCATATAAAAGTTTGTCCAATGACTTCTGACCTCTAAAGAAGTCTTTAGTCAAGATGAAACCATGTACCACAACATCGGTTGTGTAGATCCATCTATAGGCCTCCACCACGAATGAAAGGAAAAGATAAGCACTGAATAAAACCAGGAAAACCAGGGAATTAGATGATGCTTAAATTTTTCATTAATTTGGTGTGAAGGCATATAGCTGGATCTACATACTGTAGAAACCAATTTCGTGGAAGGTAGTTTCATCTTGACATGAGTCTACTTTTGAGGTTTGAAAAAAATAAAAAATAAAAAATCAGACAAACGTTATTTTATTAAATGTTCCTTTTTTGACCAGCAGGTGCCACTAGTGTTCACTGTGTTGATCAAAGCCTGGAGTAATTAAGCTTTTTTTGACACAATTGTCTGGAAAACCTCAATGCTCCAGGAAGCTTTGTTTCTCCATCACTACCTATCAGGATCATCATACATGTAGAATATTAGGTATTTATGAGGATCCCCATTAGCCGCTGCAAAAGCATCAGCTACTTTTACTGGGGTCCACAAAAAAAATCCAATTTCAAATGATGGATTTGGTGGCTGACGGGTAAACTCTGCTAATACAAACACTGTTAATTAAAGGGTTACTTTACTCCAAAACATATTTTAGTATTTTATTTAATAGTCCATTGTTGATATGGTTCCAAACATTGTGCATGCCAAAATACTAAACGAAATCTGAAAAATATGTGTTCTTTTAATTAGTGTCTGAAATATGATAATGATGTATGCTTAGATTTAGGATAGGTGAAAGGCTGCAGTACCTTTGGCATAGGGAAGCGTAGCTGAGCCAGTTCTATATCTCCCACCAGTGGGATAGTGATACGGTTGGGCAGCACCAGGTAGCTGTAGATGATGTCCTGAATCAGACTGTCTGAGAAGCCACTGGGAAAAACAAAACACAACCGACCCCACAGTCAGTGAGTGCGATTTTTGGATGAGATTATTCTCAGTTAAGCACAAAGGAACATGTCTTTTTCTGTTTTATAAGCTGGTGGGAACATTGGAAGGGGTTCAAGCGTGTTGTTGGAATAAATCACAAACCTCAAAATATCGTTGTGAACCCCTGGAGAGTCAACACTTACAGTTGCAAGGAAAAATTTGTGAACCCTTTGAAATTACCTGGATTTCTGCATTGATTACTCATAAAAGTTGGTCTGATCTTCATCTAAGTCACAATAATAGACAAACACAATCTGACTAAACTAGTAATACACAAACAGTTGTACTTGTCACATTTTTATTGAAGATATTGAGTAATCATTCACAGTGCAGGCTGGAAAAAGTAAGTGAACCCTTGAATTTAGTAACTTGTAGATCCTTCTTTAGCAGCAAACGTCCCCCAAACGTTTCCTGTAGCTGCTTATAAGACTTGCACAATGTTGAGGAGGTATTTTGAACCATTCCTTCCTACAAATCTGTTTCAGTTCATCAATATTTCTGGTGTGTCTTGATTGCACAGCCCTCTTCAGGTCAAGCCACAGCATCTCCATTGGGTTAAGGTCAGGACATTCCAAAACATGAATCTTCTTCCTTTTCAGCCATTCTTTAGTTGATTTACTTGTGTGCTTTGGGTCATTGTCTTGTTGCATCACCCAACCTCTCTTAAGCTTGAGGTCATGGACTGCTGCCCTGACATTCTCCTGTAAAATGTCTTGATACACTTTTGAATTCATTGTTCCATCAATGATTGCAAGGCGTCCAGGCCCTGAGGCAGCAAAGCAGCCCCAAACCATGATGCTCCCTCCACCATGCTTCACAGTTGGGATGAGGTTTTGGTGCTGGTGTGCAGTGCAATTTTTCCTTCACACATAGCGTTGTGCATTTCCCCCAAAAAGTTCAAACTTTTGTCTCATCTGTCCAAAGCACATTGTCCCAGGAGCGTTGTGGAACATCCAGGTGGTCTTGGGCAAACTATTTTTTAGACAGCAGTGATGTCCTTTGTGGTGTCCTTCCATGAACACCATTGTTATTCAGTGTTTTTCTGATAGTGGACACATGAACACAGACTTTCGTTGTTTGTAGAGTTTTTTGGAGGTCTGTTGCTGTTACCCTTGGGTTCTTTCTCACCTCTTTCAGGATGGCCCTTTGTGCTCTTGGAGTGATCTTCGCAGGACACCCACTCCTAGGGAGAGTAGCAACAGTCCTGAATCTTCTCCATTTGTAGACAATTTGTCTTACCGTGGACTGATTAACACCAAGGTCTTTAGCAATGCTTTTGTGACCTTTTTCAGCTTTGTGCATCTCTATAATGCGTCTAAGGTCCTGTGAAAGTTGTTGGGATTGAGGCATGGTTCACACGAACCAATCTTTCTGGAGAAGAACAGATTTGTCAGTAACCAGGCTTTGTGTGACTTTATTTAAAGGGCAGGGCACCTGTGCAACCCACACCTCCAATCTCATATCTTTAATTGAGACACCTGACTCCAAATAGCTTTTGGAGAAGTCGTTAACACAGAGGTTCACTTACTTTTCCCAGCCTGCACTGTGAATGATTACTCAGTGTCTTCAATACCAATTTGAAAAGTACAACTGTTTGTGTGTTATTAGTTTAGTCAGATAGTGTTGGTCTATTATTGTGCCTTAGATGAAGATCAGACCACATTTTATGAGTAATCAATGCAGAAATCCAGGTAATTCCAAATGGTTCACAAACTTTCCCTTGCAACTGTAGCAGTGAGGATGTCACTGAGCAGGAGGTCTTACAACCTGAGAATTACAATGCTTTGTAAGGGAAGTCGATCCCTAAGACTGGCCTAGTAACTGCTGAGAGATTTTCTGTTAACCTTCAAGCTATCCACTTGGGTCCGATTCTGTAAACAGAAATAAATGTATGAGAGGATTTAAGCAATCTGTAAAAATGAAACAAACAAAATGAATGTAAAAATTATATACCCCATTCCTTCACTTTTTCCTCTCTCATTTCTCTAAGAAGGCTTCTCGGGAAACATATTTATCATTTTATCCTAGAATTTCTCTTGCAGCTGAGCAGAAAGGTAGAGCACTTCTCTGGGAGGAGATTAAGCAGCATTACTGGGAACATGATTCTTCTTTAGTATGTGATCATTCACATGTAACATGTACACGTACACACCATGTAGAGAGCTTCATGCAGTATCAGCTGTTATTGTTCCCCTGACCTTGCAGTGGTACACAGAGCTAGGCCGTACTCCAAAAGTAAAAATAATAACACTACAATTGTCAGACAACCTGTGTTGAATAACATCAAGGGGATATGAGAGTGAGAGGGTGAGAGAGGGGGAGAGGGAAAAAGAGAGAGAGAGCGAGTGAGAGGAGGGGGTGGGTGGTTTTATCTACTCTGTGACACAGTGGACTCCACCCCTCTAATATGCAGCTGGCACTGTCTATTGCTTGTGGTTGGAAGCTAGTCTCTGAGACTGTCTTTTTTCTACTGCCCGGGCCTGTCCTGTCCTGTCACTAACCCAGAGTCAGGCGCAGCTCCCCCCCAATCCCCTAGCCCATGAACCTAGCACGTGCCACTGAGCCTCCACAAACAGGCTCACAGTGTACTGACTGCACAGATCTATTACACCCCTACAGAGAAATAGCGGTGGGGGGGGGGATGGGCGGTTGTGCTCTGTAGAATCAGGGAGATGATGTCCATCACTGAGCTGCGGATGTGTCAACACCCGTGTCTAAATCAATAGACTGTGAGGAGGAGAGTGACTGTACCACGAAATCTTTATTAGGGACATTTTCCACCGCCGCAGTAGCGTTATCATAAGGTTTAAAAACACCAGAAGGCACTGTCAACTCACAACAATATAGAAACAAAGAACTGACTGTTGATTATACAAATTATGCCTGGATCTGCAGAGACGGCAAAGGTTATCTGCTCTTTGAATGCCATGAGAACATTATTTTGGTCCCTTTACCAGAAGAGGGAAATCTATTCTATTGAATCCATTGGCTGATGGAAGTCATGAATTGTGCTTGTTTCACCAGCCATCAGTGCTCTATTTATGTGTCTATGTGACTCTGATGTGTATGTTGTTGCTGTTTGTGTATTGCTAGTGAGTGGTGACGAATCCAATTTCCCCTTTTGGGATTCAATTCAATTCAATGCAAGTAGTAGCACTGCCATACCCCAGAATATTTGAAAGATAACACAATAAAAGTGCAAACTTATTAGCCAATGCGTCTTTACAGTCAACTCTATTCTACACTAAAGCTTAACAGTTACTCTTAATATGCAGAGAATGCACTCTTTCATGTAAATTAGCCCTAAGAAATCCCCAAGTCCCCTCCCCATTACACCATCATTTTAGATTTGAGAGATGTGCGGATGTAGAGTCTTTTAGCAACCCCAGAGAGCTGGTGGAGTGGCCCAATTTAAATATCTAAAAAGTCAGAGATGAGTTGATAATGAAAATGAAATCTTGTTCAACCATAAAAACCTTCTTGCTTTGAGCTGTGTGAGATTTTTTTGCCCTGTCAGGCAGGCATGTGTTGCGATGAGCATTTAATGGACTGAAAGCCTAAAAGCCGTAGGGCGATGGTCACGCTAGCTGTCGTCTAGCTGTCATCCTCCTGCTACCTTAAAAAACGCTCCAATCACATACAACAACCCCAAGAGGAAAATACCTGCAATAAAACCTGTATGGGAACTAATCACACCTGTGACTAGGTGAAAGCTTGGCTTGACAAAAGAGGGTGTAGGGTGAAGTTGCCCCTAGACGGTGATCTGGGGTCAGTTTTAGGTTTTCCCCACACAGCAAATTCTCCAGTGTTTACGATTTTTTTATTGACACTGAACGTGTTGAGTATGTGGAGCCATATAGACACCAGAATAGTGTTAAATTAACACACTGCTTTGTGTAAAGCCTTATTCAAAGTGCCTTGATTTTCGAGTACATTTCAGAGTTACCACTCATGACTGTATTTGTTAGTGACAGAGACGTGGTCATTGCATTCATCCATTTTCGGTCCTGTGGACTTCACCAAGTAAGATCCTAAATGAATATGTCATCATAAAATGTTTAATAAGTAACACAATACCATACGTATTCCATAAGGCCTTATTTTGACGGCCTAGTTTTACCCTAATACATGGACCTGAAACTCACAAACATCACTTTGAACCAAAACCATGCCAATCATTATCATATTTCCCAGCATGCTGCACTGGAGGTAGAGTTTTTGTTATTGTTTGTTTCAATATTTATGCATGTACATTGATTTATTGATTAATTCATTAATATTATGCTACTCAAATATAAATTACAACATTTTCTAAACTAATCCAATATGTTATTTGGACTTATTGCACCCCTTTCATGGTTGTTCCAGTTTAGGTGCGTTAGGTATTCTCATAACTGTCTTAACTCTGGCAGTATTCTGAATACAAGTTGCAGGTGATAAAATATTCCATAAATTGGATATCCCCAATAGGAATTACACATCACATTGCAAGCCAGCATAATATGATTTGCAGGCCTGATGTGGCCTGTAAACCATGAGTTTCAGGCCGTTGTATAAAACAAATAATATATATATATATATACACAGTTGAAGTCGGAAGTTCACATACACTTATGTTGGAGTCATTAAAACTTGTTTTTTAACAACTCCACAAATGTCTTGTTAACAAACTATAGTTTTGGCAAGTCGGTTAGGACATCTACTTTGTGCATGACACAAGTAATTTTTCCAACAATTGTTTACAGACAGATTATTTAACTTATAATTCACTGTATCACAATTCCAGTGGGTCAGAAGTTTACATACACTAAGTTGACTGTGCCTTTAAACAGCTTGGAAAATTCCAGAAAATGATGTCATGGCTTTAGAAGCTTTCCTGATAGGCTAATTGAATAATTTGAGTCAAATTGGAGTGTACTTGTGGAGTGGATGTATTCAAGGCCACCTTAAAGCGTGCCTCTTTGCTTGACATCATTGGAAAATCAAAAGAATTCAAGCCAAGACCTCAGAAAAAACATTGTGGACCACAAGTCTGGTCTCTCATCCTTGGAGCAATTTCCAAATGCCTGAAGGTACTTAACATTTCATCTGTACAAACGATAGTACGGCAAGTATAAACACCATGGGACCAAAGGCAGTCCGTCAATAACCGCCCAGGAAGGAGACGTGTTCTTCTCCTAGAGATGAACGACTTGGTGCGAAAAGTGCAAATAATCCCAGAACAGACAGCAAAGGACCTGTGAAGATGCTGAAAGGAAAACCGGTACAAAAGTATCTTAATATCCACCAGTAAAAACAAAGTCCTTTATCAACAAACCTGAAAGGCTTGCTCAGCAAGAAGAAAGTCCACTGCTGCCAAAAACATGCCAATAAAAAGGAACGACCTACGGTTTTGCAACTGCCACATGGGGACAAGATTATTCCTACTTTTTGGAGAAATGTTCTCTGGTCTGAGTGAAACACAAAATATAACTATTTTGCCAAATAGGATGACCATTGTTAATGTTGTGTGTTAATTGAACACTATTCCTGTGGTCTACAGTCGTGGCCAAAAGTTTTGAGAATGACAAAATATCATTTGTCACAAAGTCTGCTGTGCCTGCAGTTTGTATTGAGGCAATTTTCAATTGACTCCAGAATGTTATGAAGAAGTGATCAGATGAATTCAATTAATTTCAAAAGTCCCTACCTCTGTGCCATGCAATGAACTGAATCCCCCCCAAAAATTTCACTGCATTTCAGCCCTTGCCCACAGAAAAGGAACCAAGCTGACAATCATGTCAGTGATTCTCTCGTTTAACTACCAGTGGAGTGTGACGAGGGACAAGCTGGAGATCACTCTGTCATGCTGATGAGTTCAGAATAACAGACTGGGAAAGCTCAAGGTGGGTGGTGCTAGGAATCATTGTTCTTCCTCTGTCAAACATGGTTACCTGCAAGGAAACATGTGCAGTCATAATTTCTTTGCACAAAAAGGGCTTCACAGGCAAGGATATTGCTACCAGTAAGATTGCACCTAAATCAACCATTTATCGGATCATCAAGAACTTCAAGGAGAGCGGTTCAATTGTTGTGAAGAAGGCTTCAGGGCGCCCAAGAAAGTCCAGCAAGCGCCAGGACCGTTTCCTAAAGTTGATTCAGCTGTGGGATCGGGGCACCACCAGTACAGAGCTTGCTCAGGAATGGCAGCAGGCAGGTGTGAGTGCATCTGCACGCACAGTGAGGCGAAGACTTTTGGAGGATGGCCTGGTGTCAAGAAGGGCAGCAAAGAAGCCACTTCTCTCCAGGAAAAACAGGGACAGACTGATATTCTGCAAAAGGTACAGGGATTGAACTGCTGAGGACGGGGTAAAGTCATTTTCTCTGATGAATCCCCTTTCCGATTGTTTGGGGCATCCGGAAAAAAGCTTGTCCGGAGAAGACAAGGTGAGCGCTACCATCAGTCCTGTGTCATGCCAACAATAAAGCATCCTGAGACCATTCATGTGTGGGGGTTGCTTCTCAGTCAAGGGAGTGGGCTCACTCACAATTTTGCCTGAGAACACAGCCATGAATAAAGAATGGTACCAACACATCCTCTGAGAGCAACTTCTCCCAACCATCCAGGAACAGTTTGGTGACGAACAATGCCTATTCCAGCATGATGGAGCACCTTGCCATAAGGCAAAAGTGATAACTAAGTGGCTCAGGGAACAAAATATAGATATTTTGGGTCCATGGCCAGGAAACTCCCCAGACCTTAATCCCATTGAGAATTTGTGGTCAATCCCACACATTCTGACAAACTCCAAGCATTGATTATGCAAGAATGGGCTGCCATCAGTCAGGATGTGGCCCAGAAGTTAATTGACAGCATGCCAGGGCGGATTGCAGAGGTCTTGAAAAAGAAAGGTCAACACTGCAAATATTGACTCTTTGAATCAACTTCATGTAATTGTCAATAAAAGCCTTTGACACTTATGAAATGCTTGTAATTATACTTCGGTATTCCATAGCAACATCTGACAAAAATATCTAAAGACACTGAAGCAGCAAACGTTGTGGAAATTAATATTAGTGTCATTCTCAAAACTTTTGGCCACGACTGTATATGGGTCCACGGACTCAACACTTCCATTGTTGATTTAACACTCGCTGTTGCAGATATTCTGAAGTAAATGTCCAGTTCACTATCAAACTCACTATCACAGTGGCAAAGTGCCACTCCTAAATGGGTCAGGTGCTCACCAACTGACCATATTAAGGGGGGCCCCATACAGACACCAAACCAAAGATTATGGATATACTGACAAGATACATGTCTCTCTGCCCTAAAAATGGGAGTCATTGTCCACAAGGCGGCATGGCGGGCTCTCTAGCTCCCGCCTATCCATTCTTTGGATTGGTGGATATATCTCATTATTGAAATCCTTTTTTGAATGTTCGATGAGTGTTGTTGACATCATCCGCCTGTATTCAATGCAGAGAGATGCTATGCTACTAGCCTCATGCCACGAATATGCATAGCCATACAGCCAACTATAGTTGCCGGGATGTCACGCGTCTTACTTATATCAGTACACTCGTAACAACTAAAGCATTATGAATTCCGGAGTTCCAAATTAAGCAGCAGCAGCTGAAAAGATGAGCTCCTACAAATATTGAAATTTAAATGTTTTTTTAGAGTAAAGTACATCGAAAAAAAATCAAAAGAAAACTGCAAACTGAATAGGAGACCAAACAAGCAGCAAACAAAGAAGAAAGGCTTTTGAAAAAGTAACAATTTTTCATAAAATTATACCGTTTTCTTAGCTAGCTAAGTTGTTTACCTGTTGCTAGGCAGTTGCTAGGGACATTCCTGGAAGAAGCTAGCTAGCTAACAAGGAGTGTCTAGTTGGCAGAAGAGAAGAAGGGACAAAGAAGGGACAAAGTGGGACAAAAT